>NW_026067923.1:3495109-3517609 GCF_014885135.2 Alexandromys fortis
TCTAAAAATATTAAAATATTTTAATATTTAAAATATTAAAAGTTTTCAATATTTATCTATTGAAAAATATTGCCTTCATAAAAGCCAACTGTAAAACATTTTCTTAATGAGTGATAGATGGGGGAGGGCCCAACTGAATGTGGGTGGTGCCAATCCTTGGCTATCTCAGTTCTGAATTCTATAAGAAAGCATGCTGAGCAAGCCATTACTATCAAGCCAGTAAACAGCTCCCCTCTATGGTCTCTGCATCAGCTCCTGCCTTCATGTTCCTGCCCTGTTTAAATTTCTATTCTGACTTCTTTTGTGGTGAACAGTGCCAAGTAAATCCTTTCTCTTGTCATGGTGCTTTATCATAGCAATAATAATCACAACTAAGTCAATCTTTTGCATCATTTCTGGGAAAGCACGGTGACCACAATTCAGATTCCCAGAATTATTCAAAATACTGTGTAGGCTTGGTAGCCCACATATAATTCCAATTCTCAGAAGGTGAAGACAAGAGATTCCCTGAACAAGACTCCCAACCCTATAAACCATGTGAACAAGGTGTGCACTCACCGGAAGTGCTATTTTTCAATGAATAAGATGGATTGTGATTCAGGAAGGTTCCAATATCAACCCCAGGGCTCCTCATGTAAATGCCTCTACACTGGTAAACACATATATGAGAGAAATAAAACAAAGAATATGTTCTCCAAATATATTTCTATTAAGGATGATCCCATATCAAAGTTTTAATAAAAAAGAATGTCAAACAAAAAAAGTACCATATACCACTCTGAGTCTCCAACTAAGAATAAATGGATTTTTTTTCCTTGAGTTGGTAGAAGGCAGTATTGAAGATCTTGAGCTGAGTCAATCTAAGTCATGAGTCAATCATAAAATTATTTAAATTCCAAGCCTGCTTGTCCTAGAAAGTAACAAGCCCTGTTTCATTGGGCTTCTTAGTTGCTTATTTAGAGCAAAAGGACAGCTGGCAATGGGTGTATTTCCAGTGGAGTACACCAGCGAACAGTGGATTTCCTCCCTTCGCTCATTCACTCTTACCTTGATGTTAGGCATCCTGGGAAAGCGCCTGAGAGTCGAGCATTCCTAATGTCTAGCTCCTGGTGAGACTATTGTCCAGAAATAAGTGGATACATCAGAGAAATAAGATACTCACGTGCTCATTAGTGGTCTGTGAATCAGTCTCCAATAAGACTCCCATTCTCCTAATCCTGTTTGTTTTTCCTCATATGACTAGTCTTGTCTATGTCATATGTTAAATTATTATGCAAGAGAATTTTAAGAGACAAACCAAATTCTAGTCAGTGAACCATTTCTGTTGAGATATGTGTACCGACTAACAATGTAGAATTCTAAGATTGATGCAGAGCTGGTGACCTTTTTTTTAGTCAATTTGATATAAACTAGAATAATCCAAGAAAAAGGAATCTCAGTTGAGAAAAACAATGCCTTCTCCATCAGCGTGGCTCTGTAGGGAAGTCTGTGGGAAATTTTCTTGATTTTATGACTAGTCCAACCCATTTGTGTGCAGTGCCACTTCTGGGCAGCTGGATTGGGTTGTAAAAGAAAGCAAACTTAGCAAGCCTGTTAGTAGTGTTCCTTCATGGCCCCCTTATTCAGTCCCTGCTTTCATGGTCCTGCCTTGACTTCTCTTCATGAAAAATCAAATATAAGTTGAAATAAACTCTTTTCTTCCTTTCTTCCTTTCTTCCTAAGGGGTTGTTGCTGTTTGTCATGGTGTTTCAAACTAATACAGATGCATAATGTAGCTGGATGTAAACCCAGACAAGGACAACACAAAAACAAAGATATATAATATTGAAGAAAGAAAAAAGTTACTGTTACCCAGTAACAAAGGAAGGTAAAGGCTTCTGTTCTCAGAGTGAGTTCTCCTTACTGATGCAATCATCCTATTGAATTCCTGCTGTCTGCTCACACACTTAAGAGAAGCACACCGCTGATCAAGTCTAACCCATACCCAGAGGTCCAGTCCGCCTTGCATAAAAGAAATCAGCCATGTGGAAACATTCCGAGTTGGCTAGTGGAATTTGGGCTGAAAAAACCTATTCCAGGTATTCCAGATGCTGCTGAAGCTCAACCTGTAGGCCTGCAAAAACTCACATTTCTTCTTTGTTTTTTTTTTGTTGTTGTTGTTGTTGTTGTTGTTGTTGCAATATCCTGTCGTGCTGGACTTTTTATGGTCAAGAAAATATACATAACATGTTTATAGGTTCACTAAGCTACAAAGCCCAGGGAGTAAAGGCATAGAACAGTGTTTAATAAATAGGAGTACTCATAGGTGGGAAGTTGCAGCTTTCTGATGTCCTTTGGTAAGTGTTATGTTCAATCTACCTGATCCAGAGGTGTTTTCTCTGGAATTGGGTACCAGCTACCCACTGGAACAACCTCATAAAATGCAACTGTATATAAGTTCTTCCATTTCCTAACTTAACTCCCTATGTCCTTACCAGTAGAAACAAATTTGGGACTCCAGACCTTAAAGATTTGAGACTATTTATAATTTTAAACCTTTGCAACAATATATAAAAAGGTTTCTATTAATCCAGAAATGACTTTAATCTTCAGAAGTCTTTAAAGACATTGAAAGGGAAAATCAGAAAGGTACCTATTAATGTGACTCATTTATTTTTAGAACAATGGACAGCAAATCTTTCCCCTTTGCGCGCTTGTAGAGGATGGATTCTGATGCTCCCATCCTCAGAAACTCAAGATCTCTTTTAATGTTTCCCTCTACTCAATGTGCAGAAGAAACAGGTGTAAAATCAAATAGAGAATGGGAATAAAATGTATTTCCCTTAGTTCCCATGGCTGTTTTTAAGCTATGTGTATAAACTTTGTCCTCTGCAGACTGACATGCCCTTTCCTCTTTTCCCTCAGTGACTAATTGTCATCAATGGGCTTCTGGGGAGTGGCAGACCCAAGCTCTGTGGAGAATATTCCTAGGCTCAACCATCAACATTAGTACATACAACCAAGTGAATCTAGTCATGTAGAAAGGCTTTCAGGAACACAGGTATCTGCTCCAAGTAGATTGCTTTGTAATTGATGAAGACAGTGGAAAGGAGAAGGATCTCATGATGCAGCTCAGGTCATGTACGTGTTCCCTGAGTCTTGGTGTTTATGATTGGATGGTGGAATAGTTGTCTTATTGAGGGATAAGAACTCAGCCTCTTGATCTAGGATTCTGATCAGCTCTTAATCTCACTATTGACTGTTGCTCACTTCAAAAAGAAGCTTCTCTCAGCAAAGTTGAGAGCAGCCTATGGACATAAACATGTATAAATCACTTTAACAGAATGAACATTTAGCAAGTGACAATAGCAGGTTTTATCATAGGGCCTATGACCTCCCCATCCATGGGGTTTTGACCAGGATTACAGTACAGGTATGGAACACAATCATCCTGTCAAACAAGCCTAGCTACACCGTAATGGTGCAACTGTTTCACCGGAAGTCAACTAAGTTTGGAAGGTCAGTACTGCAGTTTGCAGAAACAAGTGCTGGGTACAAACATTTACAACATTTTTCTCAGCCATCTGCATGGGATCTTACTATATTCTTGGAGAAGAAGATGCAGAAAGAATACCAGAGTCAGTGGATGGATAGTAGCTTTGAGATGCTGTATTCTAGACATGTATGGTTCTGATACTCATGAATTCTTAGCAGCTGTGGTCAACTGCACAAAAGCTGCATAACATCAAGCCCACCAGAATGTTGACACAGATGGGGTAGGTATCTCTAGGCTCCATCCACTGCTGAGGTGCTACTGGAAGTTAATAATTTGGAGGAGGCAATAACCATCATACTTTGAGAATGTGGCCACTGACATGATGGCAGTTTCCCAGCTAATGACCCTATATCAATGTACATATGGAGAAAAGGATCAGCACTTAGAGGATTCTTTAAACAAAGGCATGAAGTTGTAGGAGGGGTGCATGCTCATGAGATATGGGAAGATTTGGAGGGAATTACTGGGGTATATATGATTAAACTTCATGCAGGATGGAAAGGGACAGTTAAGGGACATGGAAAGAAAAGAAGACACCCTCCATCCCAGAGTCTGGATGAAACTTCTGAGAACTAAGACTCCCAACACATTAACAACATTTGCTGCCAACATAAAAATCATTTGCTGACAACATAATCATAATATTCCTTTCATCTATAGACATTTTATCATAAAGTAGCAGTGACCCAAGCTAAGTCCTGAATGTATATGATCCTGGGTGGGGCTCCCTTTCCCCAAACTGTTTAAACCATTCCTCTCATCAAGACTTTGACCTCATCAACTGTAATCCTGCCATATGCCACTCAGGCACCACCCTGGAATCTCATTGCATTTCCTAACTACTCTTAGTATGAAAACCATGATGTACATGGCTGTTGTAGAGACAATGCAGTTGGGCTCTCTCTCAGAGAAGCACATACCCATGCTGTGGGGTGTGTCTTACTTTCTGAGTAACTTCCTCCTTCTCTTAATCTTGCCTAAAATCTGTATTGAAAATGTATTTTAATTAGCACCACAACTCTGGTTTATACTAGATCACCTTCAAATCATTTTTTTAACATCCATGTCAAGGTCCTTGAAAATTCAAGAAAACTTCAAAAGCTGTGGTGCACAGCAGAATGGAGCCATGTCTCTTTTCCTGCTCCCCTATTGTTCAACAGCTACCACTCTGGAACTACCACTGCCTTTTATGTCTTTAGTTTTCTTTTTGTTCCTGTATTTTCTGAAGACCTTAAGTAAAATTAAGTAACATTTTAATCATCTTTTCAGAGGGGCTGAGTGTAACAGGCAGCGTTGTACCACTGAGCTACATTCTCAGTTTCTTGAAATCAGATTTCATAGTTACAGATTTTTTTTTAGAGACTAAGAAACAGCTCACTCAAGTTAAGAGGACAAGTAGCCCAAGTTTAGAACCACAAAAAGTCTGGAGAAAGATATTGGGTAAGCCATGGCCCTATGATTAGAGCATGAGATGCATCCACAGAGACAGAGTAGTGATGACATAATCCATAGCTGGGAGGAATACATATATGAGGGACCTCAGAACAAGGAGTAGTGTAGTCGAGTGGAGCTCTGCTATGCGCACCTTGCTCCTATGCACTTAATACCCTAGACTGCTTGTCTGCACATAGTGTGCTTGTGTGCATAGCTCCAAACAAGGTAGCAAGCATTCCGGACCCTTAGCCTAAATGTCTGTTCATATCTAAACAACATCTTATCTAAAAAAGTTTCTCCTCTTCTAGAGTCCACCAAACTTGGATATTTTCTATCCAAGTACATCCTAATTATGTACAGAATGGGAGATGAAAGCACCATGGGGTGGGACATTCACAGCAAAAGTGAATATGACCTAATATATCATTCAAAATAGAGAGCCACCTATGCCGTTCCTTTCATCACTAGTCCTTTCAACCTTTAAACTTCATTAAAATAGGTCCCAGGCTTTAACCAAGGCCTTTCAGTGGCCTCACTCCCATGGCTGTATTGTAGAATATTTAATATGTAAAGATGTGTCACATTTGTTTATGCTGCAGACTATTACTTTAACTATGTAAAGATTGTTACATTTGTTTCTGTTGCATTTGTTTAATTATTCAAAGATGTATTGCTGTTTCACTTTGCCTGACTAAGGCACCTGATTGGTCTAATAAAGAGCTGGATGGCAATAGCTGGGCAGAGAGAGGGATAGCCATATCTGGCAGATGGAAAGAATAAATAAAAGGAGAAATCTAGGCTTGAAAAGATCGAGAGAAGAGAGGAGAGAATGAGGAAGAAAGAGAGGGAGACACCTGGGGATTATCTAGGCAGCCACCAGACAGCAGACACAGAGTAGGACACACAGAAAGAATGGGAAAAAGCCTGAAGACAAACTGTGGACGAAGAAAACAGGTTTAATTAAGCTAAAGAAAAAAAAAAGCTAACAACAAACAAGTATAAGCCTTGGCTGAGCATTCATCACTAATAATAAATCTTTGTGTTATGATTTGGGAGCTGGTTGGTAGACAAAAAGAACAAGCCTGCTACCTGGGCCAATGTCAGTCTTAGTAATTGTGATGGTATAACCTCTTCTAATCTGGGCTATGCTTTGCTTCAAATAAATTTACCTTGCTACATTTGTGAACCTGTGTGAACTCTCATCTTCAATTCTTTTCAAATCCAAGAACTTGCAAACAGCTAAGCCTGATTACTAGTAAAACACACACACACACACACACACACACACACACACACACACACTTGGTGTTGACTATTGAACCTGGAACCCTGTACATGCTACCATAAAATTTCTCATTAAGCTTTGTACTCCAGCATGAAAATACTATTTTTGGTGTATTGTCCGAAGCCTAATGCACAAGAAGGAATGAGGGTCATGAGAAAGAAGAGCCTTCAAGGGTAAGGCAAGTGGCTAGAGAAAGAGCTCAGCTATTAGGAAGATGTATTGCACTTTCAGAAGACTGAGATTTGCTTGCCAGCACCCACATGGTGGCTCACAACCATTTGTAACTCCACTTCTAAGATATCTGACACTCTCTTCTGACCTTCTTGGGCACTGGGCATGCTCATGGTGTGTATATCCTCATGGGTGTTATGCTGCAAGCAAAACACCCATACACACAAAAGAAAAAAAAATACAAGAAAAAATTGAAAAGGCGGAATGTGAGAAAGAGCCATTAAGAGAGAGGAGTATGTATCGTGAAGGCCTTGGAGAATCGTTTCCGAAGTAAAGGTCCAAGCCAAGGCCTATCCTGATCTCATGTCTGACCTATGAGAACAGATTAATATGTGGTTAGCATAAAAGAGGGCTTGGAAGAAGTGGCCTGGGAATGCCATATTCGTAGCAGATCGTGATGTGGGAGTGGCAGGAGATACACAGACAAAGGAGGGGGGCTAAATTAAGGGATGTGACACTGCATATGGACTAGAGATCTGTATGGTGCAAATACCCAGGAGCAATGCAGCAATGTTAGCAGTGAATGAGCACAACAACATCTCATTCTAATGCCAAAAAGTAACCTGGACTTGGTTCTCTCTGTTCTGGAATTCATGAAAATCGTTACCACCTTAGAGCATTGGCACATGGAAAACCAAAGCCTGTGAAACTGAAAGCCAGAAGATTGAGATCTCAAAGCCAGCCTCAGATACAAAGTGAGTTTGAGGCCATCTCTAGCTACGTTTGACTTTTATCAAAAAAGGAAATAAATAAAATATTGTGCAATATAGTGTTCATATTTTTTGTTGCTCTGCTTGGTGTTTCCCACATTGCAATTTTTACTTTCAAATACAATTTGAATGCTGTAAGAAAGGAAACGTTAGGATGTGAATTTTTCATTTCAAAACCTAATTTAGCTGAAATCATTTTAAAATGTATAGTATATATCTGAGCAGTATGACTATGAGGGCAAGTGGGTTGGCACAGATGAGGGGAACACTGACATTAGAGCACCTGCCTTAGCTTTCCTTTCCCCAACAGCCTCTCCAGAAATTGAGGAAGCCTAGCTTTCACCAGTGCTCAACCTATGGCCGACATGGCTTTATAAGGAATTGCAGCCCCCTCTCCCCTAAGAATTGTGTTTGTGTGGCCTTTTTCTAGATAGTGTATAAGGCTCATATTAGTTGTGGAAAACCATTTTCCTGAAAAAGAGGATGCTATGGTAGGAGAAAAATAAATGCAGGTGTATACCAGACTAGAACGACAGATGAAGGGAGATGTCCGTGGTCCAGACCACACTAGAATTCTGGATGAAGGAAGATGTCCATGGTCCAGACCACACTAGAATTCTGGGTGAAGAAAGCTGCACCACTATATACAATCTTCCATTTAACAGGTAAAAGAATCCTCAAAAACATATGCCACATGAAGAAAGCTACAAGAAAAATCAGCTCATATTTAACATGAGTTATTTTGTCTTCCCCTTACAGTCATTGAAACCAATCTTCTATTCCATCAGTCATCTTTTCTTAATCATTAGTCAATCATTTTATTTCTGTGCCAATGCAGCTTCTAAATCACATTGTGAAATGCTTTGCTATGGCAAAATAGCTGAAGCTATTAGAAATAAATGTTACCATGAAAAGCCCCATGGACACTGATACTAAGCCATCCATCCAAGAAATAGAGCTTGGGCTGCACATAACATTTAATACTCTTTTTCCTGAGACATTTGGTATATTGAAAAATAGGTAAAGAAAAAATCTTTCCATCTTATATATAGCCCTGTATGAGTCATTTTTTTGTGAAATGTGTGTCTTCAGAAACCTATCATATTATAAAAGTTTTGTGGTATCAAGATGAAAAAGGATATTGGAAATCTTACATTTGCCCTGCTAGTAAATAAGTCATTTAGTAACAAAAAGATGATGTACTGTACATAACAGGAGAGACAGATGACGGCAAAGAAGACTTTAATTTTAATTTTTCAAGTAATTCAGCTTTATTTTTCTTATATAATTTTCCAATTAAAAGCAATTTAACTGTGATATTTGAAGGTTTACAAATCACTGGTATGACTAATAAAAATTTTAAAGTTGCCTTTTTTACATCAGAAATGAGGAAGTCATTTCTGAGTATATATAGAAAAATTAATGGGCCTAGTATGGACTTATATGTATTTGATAATATTATATGCTGAATGATAATTTTTATATAGCAACTTTTCCTCACAAACAGGGTCTCATAAATCCCAGGATGGTTTTGAACTTGCTAAGAAGCCAAAGATGACCTTGAACTTCTGATCCTGTAATATTGGAATAACACATGTATATCAATATACCTAGTTATGTTGTGTTAAGAATAGGGCACTATACATGCCAGGCTAATAGAGCTATGACTCCAGCCATATAATAGTTAATTTTAAGCTTAATTCTATTATGGGCCTTCACAATTCTTTAATTTAATGATGAAGCAAAATTTCCTACTAAAAATGTTCTTAAAAAATCCCCAAATTCCAATAGTTTACAGAAATTAGCATTTGTTTCACTCACAAGAATGCCAAACCAGTCATTCTACATTCAGAGGTTTACCTCATATATCTCTGTATGGAGAAACGAGGATGCTTGATGCTGTCCTTTCATCCCAGGAAGCTGATGCCTGGCTTCAGGAATGCATATTTATTCTAGACAGAGATTTGCTCACAGTGTTTTCTCTGCTCAGCTTTCATGGTCTTACAGAGCCCTAGGCCTCTTTATTTGAAGTCCCACTCAGCATTGTGTCATAGGAAACTGTTGTGAGAAAAAGGCGTTTACTCATCTTTCCACGTGCCTTTGATTGTGGGATTCTGCAATTAGCAAATGTTTATCTTTCAGAGCCAGAACTCATGGTTCAGAGAACCAAGAGGCAGATGTCTCTTTTGACTAACGCATTTCCTTTTCTGTTTAAAATTCTTGCTTCCCATGGTTGTAGCTTTGACTTTACTTATAGTCATCTCATTTCCAAAGAACTAAAAGGAATGTACCAACTAAGGTCAACATTTTTTAACCAAAAAAGTAAGTGCTTGATATTTGACCATTACCTCTGACACAAATCCAACCTCCCGAAATAAATTTTGTTATGCAAAACATTCCAAGTTGGATATCCAGCTACAGTGTAGGTGTGTATTTCTGAAATACCTTCCAGTCTTTTCTACAGTATCACTTTAGAAGACAGGTTTACGGACATTGTGAGCTATTCATCATTTTTTCATGCTATAACTATTACAGAAAAGAGTGATAATTTGATTAGAAATTCCTTTTGACCATCCACCTGGAGAGACCAGGCAGCTGCTACATACTGAGCACAGAGAGGAGTCTCTGAATTACCCTATAGCATGCACATTCTGTGGAATTTAAACACGCACAAAACGAATGAATCCTTGATTTCCTAGAGTAAATGTATGAGACTACCAAGTTGGTTAAGTGTGACACTGGCTGAGGTCAAAGGAAAATCAATGAATAATGAGACACATTGTAAACAGTTTTATTTGAGTACCTTTTCAGAAATAATGAATCGAGAAAACCTTGCACACACTGGTTTCCACATTATAGCTCTATTATTTTAAACAAGGGTTGGTGATGGCAGCTAGGGGGTTTTACACACTTATTATGCCATAGATAAGTTCAGCTGTAGCCGAGCAAATAGAAACCGAACCTAACCAGCAGATTACAAGTTATGCTGATGCTCCTATGTCTTCTTTGCTTGTGTGAGGAGTGTGTGAATATATCTCTATTTCAGAAAGTATTAGTATGAGATGGTCGATCTAGTTCCTAGCCATAAAAAGGAATGTCCACAGATCCTGTAATCACAAAGGTAAGTGCTTGATATTTGACCATTAACTCTGACACAAATCCAACCCAAAATAAATTTTGTTATGCATAACGTCCCAAGTTGGACATACAGCTACAGTGTAGGTGTGTATTTTGGAGATGCCTTCCAATACTTGCTAACAGAATCACTTTAGAAGGCAGAACTGAGAAAGGACTCTTGCAATTTCTCAGCAGGATTTAAATAGCAATGATAAGATATTGACTGGTTTTCATTTCCTAGCTCTCAAAACTAACTTGTTTGCTCCTTCAGGGGTATGAGTTGCAGCCAACTCCTCCCAGCAGGAGGCCATATCCCTATCTGCATTCTTTTCTTATAGTTCCTGAGTTACAAACAGACACCCTATGATGGACATTTATTGATGTTTGATTTCTTATAACCCCTACTGCTTTGATTCTTCACAGAACTAGAAAAAAAAAAACATCCTGAATGAGGTAATCCAGACTCAGAAAGACAAACATGATATGTACTGACTAATAAGTGGACATTAAGAGTAAAGAACAATCACTCTAATTCCACAGTGTCAGAGATGCTAAGTAACAAGGAGGGCTTTAAGGAGACACATAAATCTCCCTGGGGAGGGAGAATAGAAGCAATCTTGCAACTAGACTGAAGGTAGATGGGGATGGAAATGGGAGGGATCAGATGTGGGAGGTGTGGAGAGAGACACTTTGGGGAGAGACTGGAATTGGGGACATTGGGAGGGTGATGTCAGTGGAATCTACAATAGTGACCCTCAGGAGGACTGCTAGTAATAGAAGATATAGAGGCTAAACCAGCCGTCTTCTGTAACCAGGTAAGGCTTTCAATGATGGGACTGCAACACCAACCCAGCCACAAAATTGTTGTCGGGACTTGATCAGTTTAGCCAATGACATTTGGGAACTATTAGTGTGGTGTTCTCTGGAGGCATGACCAGATAAGATGGATGAGAAAGGTTGCAATACTATCTTGGGTGTCAGAGCCTAGGCAAGCCTTGTGGCTGGTCTTGATAAGCCTTGGAAAAGCGAAGATTCAGCAGCAGTTCTATCAGTATCTGCCTTGTTTGATATTTGTGAGTTTGATTTTCATTGGACCTCTTAATAAATTGTTATATAGACTTATATTATGGGGTTCTCATTTCACAACAACCTTTGACCCATGTCTACCTTGGCTGCAAAAAAAAAGTGCTGGAGAAATGACAGCTAAGAATCTGTGGGTTTGGCCAACCAATGTCTGGTCCAATGTGAGGCCCATGCCATGAGAGGAAGCCCATGCCTGACACTGCCTATATGGCCAGGAACTGGAGGCTGGATAGCCCAGAGACATAGGGGTAAAACCAAACATGATTGACAAAAGAAAAACAAACAAACAACAAAACAACAACAATAACAAAAAAAAATGATGTGATTCTTTATGATATTCTTCTATACTCATAGATTGGTGGCTAGTCCAATTGTCATCAGAGAGGCTTCCTCCAGCAGCTTATGGGAACAGATGCAGAGACACACACCCAAACATTCAAAAATTAAGTGGAGCTCAGGGAACCCCTTGGAAGAGGGGGAGAAGGATTGTAGGAGCCAGAGGGATCCAGAACATAGCCCATAGAGTCAGATAAGCAGGTCTCATAGGATATTGGAGAGACTGAAGCAAGAACCATGTCACCTGCAAGAGTCTGCATATATGTTATGGTTGTGGACTCCTAACAGTGGGAGTGGTATTGTCTCTGACTCTGTGCCTGATCTTGGGACCCTTTTCCTTCTACTGGGCTTCATTTCCCAGCCTTGATATGAGGTATGAACCCAATCTTATTATAACTTATTGTACCATTTTTGTTTGATATCTCTGGTAAACCTGCTCTTTTCTGAAGGGGCATGAAGGAACAGTTGATCTGGGAAGGTAGGGGAGGTGGGAGGAAAGTACTGGGAGAGAGGATGGAGGAGAAATTTGATAGGGATATATTGTATGACAGAATTTATTAAAAGAAAGAAAAAAGAAGAAAGCTCTTATGTGTCTTTGACTTGGATACCAGTGGAAAATACACATCTTGTAAACAGGCATTCAGCAAAAAAAAGGAAGTATTTTTCAATTAGCAATAATCGTGCCTTGGATAAACCTCATTGGCTATGATACTGCCACTGTGCAAAGCTAAAAGGGGTTATTTTTAATTCTGCTCCTTACTCTTATTAAAGTCCTAAAGTCAGATGAACCTGCCTATGTCTGCTCTGTCTAGAAGTCCCTGTGTGAATAGAATGTGTATTTAATTTAAATTCTTCTGGTATGTGGATGGTTATAAGTTTCTTCATCCTGCCTATAATTCGGGGGAAGTTTATTCCACATCTTTGAGTGGTCAGTCATAACACAAAGCCCTTTCTCACATAGCTGATTAATGAAGTCTCACAAGGCTATTGTTTGGCTTCCTATATTTGAGCCCGCTACTTCTTCTTTACAGATTTTCTAGTAAATTTGCTATTAATGCTGCAAAATGAATTACCTAAAACTCAGAGCATTAAAAATAATATTTATTATTTCATTTTGTGATGGTCAAAAATGTGGTCACCAATTATCTGATGCTTTTCACTCAAAGTTTCCAAGGGTGCATTCAAACTGTTGGCAGAAATTCTGTATCATCTGAGGGATTGAATGGAGAAGTTAGCTTCCAAGCTTTTTTAATGGTTCTTTGCAGACTTTCATCCCAGATACAGAAATGTTCCTTCCACCACACTGACTTATGACATTAACTGGTCTTTCCCAGAGTGATTAAGGCAAAGGAGAATGAAAGAGAGCCTGTGAGATAGATGACATCTTTTTCTGCTCAGTATTGAAGCTGACATCTCAATATGTCATACTGGTTGCATATATTTGAAGTGTCATTAAGTTCAGCCAATACTCCACAGGAGAGTATTTCACAGAATGTAAGTATCAGGAGGCAAGGGGTCATGGGGGCCGGCTAATAGACTTTCTTCTATACCCAGCTATGGGGATAGTTGTAAGTTTCTTCAAGTTAGTAAACTAATCCTCAGTTTCATATAATAAACATCTATATATTCACCAATCTGATATTCAAATTCCTGCCTATAAATAATAATTAGCATCTATTTTTCATCTTGATCATGAAAGACAGATAGAAATGGTACCTAAATTCTACTTCTAGGATTTTTCCAAACATTAAACTATAAATAAAGACATGACTACAATTATTTTTCCACATGTCCTCAGTCAGAACATAGTTGCAGAACTGAGGTAACGAGAGGAGGTGGAGGAATACATAAAATACCCACACATTAGCAAATCTTACAACTTCTAAAATGTGGTTTCACTTTCAACAAATCATAAAACATGTTCTCAGCACCTCATGGAAACCACTGTATTAGCTAAATTACTTCTTTACACAAAGCATTTTCTGCAAAAGCCCCAAAATTCTCTGCAACCACTGAGATTCTAATCTATGTTTATTCTATCCATTGGATCTATAGGGGAACCCAAAACTGTAAGACTATTCCACCTTATCTGAAGGTCAGACAGTCTGAGATTATCTTTGCTTTTTCAAAGTTGTTAACAACAGGTTCAGCTACAAAACAAGCTATCCTGACATAGGGTATGGTTACTTGGTGCTTAGGACATTAAGATGGCCCATAGAGGTAGATCTCTATCACCCTGACCCAAGGTCAGAGAATTCAGTCATAGTTCTGCCCTTTCTTTTGAAATTGGAGGTTTGACTTAGGGAGTGATTGCCTTCAAGTATTGGAGCAAGTAACTATTCTGGTTGTCTTTTGTATCATGTTAAAGAAGTCTTTTGCCTTCTTCCCCCCTTCTGTATTAGGATATAAAAGTGTATGGAATAATAAACACAGGTAAACTCAGTTTGCAGGAGGCACTGAATTGCCCTCCTGATACTATTCTTTGTCTCTATATTTCTTTCTTATCTCTGGTCTCTTCCCTAACATTTCTAATCCCCACACTCCTACCCTGAAACATACAGACCTGCATGGCAAAAGTCACCCCAAATAAAAATGTTACAAGTTTAGCATGTTAAACATAATTTCCATTGCAGGTACAAAAAATAACTATAAAATGTACATAAAAGGAAATGGAAAATAATTTAGCTATTTCACTATAAACAACCAGCCAAGCACAAAAGAAGATAATTATCATTGCACATGAAAAGCAAAACAAAACAAAACAAAAATGTGTAGCTCATTTAGAAACAAAATAGCAAATTTCTTTGTTATTATTAATTAAATATAAATGGGTTAAACTCCATGTTCAAAGGCATATATTTGCAAGATGGGGTTGCAAAGATAGCTTAGCAACCCTAGGTTCTGTGACTCAAATCTACCCTCGTAGCAGGCCATGCTCTGAGCTGTTCTAGTTTCACAGGTCTGAATCCATGCAAGTAGTACAGACACACAGGCGGGCAAAACATCTAATCTGTAATATAAAAAGAGTAAAATAGTTTTTAAAGGACATAGATTAGAATGCTTAAAATTAAATCACAAATTTTCTTCAAATACTCATTTCAGATCCAAAGATACAAATACAGTCATTCATTTGTAATGACAATTTGTGAAATTACTTATATCATGTACCATAGTGCTTGAAATTACCGAGCGTGAGAGAGAATGGATCACGAAACACACAACGAAATCCACATTAAGAGTTTATTAAGAGAAAGGCACGTGCACAGGCCTGAGGAAGTTGGTGCAGGGAGAGACCTTGGACCTGACATGTCTGGCTTTTAAAGGCTGCCTAGCACATGCGCACAGGGTCTTACATAGCTGTATCATCCGTAGGTGGCATGATCATGCCGGGTGTAGGTCATGTGGGGCTTGAGGACTCTGGGTGGCTATGTAATTTGCCCGCACACTTGTTGGCATATGTGTGGCCCTGGAACCCAGAAGTGCCAGACTCAGTCCTGGGTGACAGAAACCATAATAGTATTCCCCTAGGTTTACATCACCAAATGATGTCCTAGCCAATTTCTTTTTATATAAATCAACCATTGATGTTTACCCTGTCATGTTTCTATAAAATAAATATTTACATAAAATTGTGAAACCACACATTTTTCAAAATGTATTTCCATCATTCCGTGAAGATGAAAGGTTAGAAAGATAGTCTATAAACTCTGAAAGAAAGGATGGGTGATTATAATGTCATACAAACTGATTTTAGATAAAAATACAATGAAATAAAAATTGTAATACATATTAGCATCTAATATTAAAAATACAAAATATAATAATTAAAAGCATTTCCATACCTAAGAAGAAACACGTAGAGAAAAACAATGACAAGGTCAGTGGGAGAAGAAGACAGAGAGAACTAAAAACCAGAAGTCTCAGTATTAAGATCATAGTATAAAGTAAATTTCTTGAGACCAATAGATTAACAAAAAAATTTAGAATGAATCTATCATGTCTAGCACAGTATATCACTTATCCCCTACATACAACTAACCATAATATACAACCACTTAGAAAAACCACAAATAACTGGAATTAACAAACTCCTGTCTATAATAACCTCTCTCAGTAATGAAGTGTTAATGGCCTTAACTCATCAATAAAATGCTGCAGACTAGAAGGCTAGGTAAGAAAAGATCCAATTTTCTGTTATGTCCTAGAAACATATCTCTCTAGCAAGTACCACAGATTGAAATTTAAAAGAATGAAAATTAGCTTATCAAGTAAATAGAAAGCCCAAACAATATAATACATTGCTTTCATGTTTGATGAAGTAGATTTAAAACGGTAAAAAGCATGAAAAAGGCAAGTAGATACTGATGAAGAGAAAAATTCATCAAGAATTAACAATGTTAAGTATTTTTGCACCAAAATCTGGGCCTCACAATTTGATAAACACGAGTGAGCATAGAGGGTAACAGAAGTCTCAGACAATGAAAGTCGATGACTTTAACCTCCACTCTCAGTTTTAGATAGGTCATCCAAACTAAAATCCATAACAAAACTCAGCAGATAGTGACAGAATATGCATCTAGGAAGGAAAGAATACATATTAAAGTCATTTTATTAGTATGAGTGTTGTATGCAAGTTTCTGTACCATGTGTGTACCTGGTACCTATGGAAGTCAGAAGAAGGCATCAGGTCCTCCAAAACTGGATTTACAGAACTGCCATATGGGTGCTGGAAATTGAATCCCAGGACCTATGGAAGAACAGCTAATGCTCTTAGTCACTGAATCATTTCTCCAATGGCAGAGAATCTATTATCCTCGGCAGCCTATGGGACTTTCTCTAAAAGAGACCATCTTCCATGTTACAACACAAATATTAACAAACACAAGATAATGAAAATAATTGCTGTATCTCATCAGAACATCGTGGGTTAATACTAGAAATCAGTACAAAGAGAAACCACAGAAGCTTTAGAAATAATTTTTAAAAATTCTTGAATGACCCATGAATCAATGCGTGATTCAGATAGGAAATTTAAAAATTACAGAAGACAGATATAAACATAAAACTACAAGTGTGGTGGTATAAATCAGAAATTCTCTTGTAGCACCATAACTGAACTCTTGGCCTGCAGCTCGTTGCACTGTTTGAGGTTGCTTATGGAGATGGAGCTTTGAGGAAGGAAGTGGGTCATTTGGGGCTGGCTCTGAGGATCTATAGGCCCTTTCTATGTCCATCTCACTGTCTCTGACTCCTGTGTCTGGATGAGAGCCTAATCAGCGAGCTTCCTTTGATGGCCACCTGCAGCTATTCCTCTCCTTCAATTATGAACCCTCTGTCTGGAAGCATAAGGCTAAATAAGCTCTTCCATCTATCAGCTGCAATTGTTCAGCGTATTTTATCACAGCAAAATAAAAATAAATGCAACAACTTACCAGAAATTATGAGTAATATTTGTGTCCATTATCCATACATAAAATATATAACAGATAAATAAGATAATGTTAAAACTCAAGTCTGTAGCAACAGCCAAAAATAATAAGCCAAACACAAAACAGTAGATGATGAAAAATAATATAGATGCTAAAATTAATGAAATGGAGACTAAAATAACAGTAAATAGTCAAATAAACAATTGATCCATTGAAAAACATGACATAGAGAAACCCATAGACAATTCAACTAAATGGGAATACCTAAATTTTAAAAATATTAATGTAAAATGAACATAATCACAGAATTTTATTAAAACCAGTGGATCATTATGGATACTTTGAGAATCCGTATATTAAAATCTGGAAAATCTAGTTGGGTAAATTTCTGGGCAAATACTATCTACCAACATTTAAAAGGGCAGAAAAATGCAAGCAGGTCCATAACAGCAAAGATACAGAAGCACAGATGAAGAGCTCCTGACAGACACAAGCTCGGGACAGACTTGCTGGTCTCTACTAAACCTTTAAAATTTGCCAACCCAGTACTGATCAAAGACTTTTGTAAAATTGAAGGGAAACAACAAAATAATTCTACAAAGTCACCTAGATCACATCAGATAAGAACATAACATAAAAGTACACAGTGAATTATTTAATGAATACCAAAACAAAAACTCTCAATAAATTTTCTACAAACTGAATTCAAGGATAAATACTGTGTTTTTAAGATAAAACACCATGAAAAAATTGCTTTTATTCCAAAGATATAAAGATGATTCATCATGTACAAACAAATAACTGTTATATAGTTCATCAATAAGCTTAAGACAAAAATACTACTGATAGATGTAGAAGATGCTTTTCATAAAGCTCAACATCCTTTTGAAATGAAAGTTTCAAAGAAACAAAGAATAAAAACAACATACCTCAGTGTAATGTGGGTCTAGAAAGCAAAACTCAAGCCACAACGACATTATTGTTTAATGAGGAAAAAATAAAAATATTTCCTCAAATGTCTGTAACTGACAAATCACTCCCAATATTTGGTCTTAGTCAATATAATCCTAAATGTTTAAACTAGAGTAATAAGACAAGTAAAAGACAAAGGGGATATAAATAGGAAAAAAAACAAATGATAGCGAATGCACTTGTGATTCTACACTAAATCACACTAACAACACCAGAAAACACTCATAAACATAGCATTATAAAAGGACACAAAATCTACACATAAAAATAAGAATCATCTTTATATAGTAATAGTGAATAACTAACAACAAAATTAGAAAATAAAAGTCCCATTTTCAAAAAAAATGAAAAAATAAAAAGAAAAGAAAAAAGTAGGAATAAACCTAAGAAAGGAAGCTAAGGGGAAAAGGGATGAAGAAAAATTAAAAAAAAATTAAAACAAGACACAAGAAAATGAGCTTGGATATGCAGAATTAATATTGTGAAAATGACTTTATTGCTGGGAGGTGTGCACAGAGTCAAACCAAACAATCATAAACCAATGTGAAAGCACTAGGCTCCTGATTAATCAAATCCATTTGAAGTAGGAAATACAGAATGGAGACATTAGGATACCTGATCTGAAATTATCACTATTTTTAGCCCCTAGGAAAATTGTTTTGTGATTCCACATCACCACAATCAGATTGCTATCACCAAGAAGCCAACAAACAGTAAACAACAGTGAGCATGTGGGAAAAGAAGAAATTTTGTTCACCATTGATGGGAAAGTCACTGGTCTACCACTGTAGAAGTCAGCACAGCTGTTCCTAAAATAACTAAAAATAGGCCATCTGTATGGTGCAGCTATACACTCATGGATTTCACTATTCTAAACAACTAAGTATGCAGGACCAGTAGGCTGTTCCAGAAGTTAACTCATTTCTGTAACTCTTCACAGAACTGTCAGGTTGCATGAGTTTGGTGCTCAAGCCTGTGTGATTTCATCTGGTTTCTAAGGCCATGAGGACCCTTACCACTCGAGTATAAACTGAGGAATCTCACCATACCTTCTTTCATTAGTGCAATTCAGTTTGAAGAATGGCTTAAGGGTCTTCATGAGATATGTACATACTGACATTCATAAGAGCATCGTGCACAAAAGTTTAAACGCACTAGTGTCCATCAAAGGACAAATAGATAAGCAAAATGTGATGATGCACTTCCAATAGGAAGTTATTCTTCTTTGAAACGAAGGGAATTGTGACATAGTTATAACACAGAAAAACTCTGAGCCCATTATACTAAGTATGACAAAATAGTTAGCAAAAATAACTAATCTGTGAAACAGCGTAAATTTTGTAGAAATAGAAGATAGAATGTTGATTATTCCTGGGTCTGGGGAAAGGAAAGAGAATTGTTTAGAAGGTGTCGGCTTTCAGAACTATTTGATGTATGAAGTCATGACGATAGAGAAGCATGATTTGAATCTTTGAGACTGTGCTCCTGGGCCTGGAGAGAGACTTAGTTAAGAGCTCTAGCTCTAATTCCAGAGGATCCAGGCTCAATTCTCAGAGCTCACAGGGCAGTCATTTGTTAATGCCAGCTCTAGGGGATCTGATGTTGTCTTTTGATCCCCTTGGGCACCATAAGCACACATAGTACATAGAGTTACATACAGGGACAACACCTATATGTAAACAAGAAAAATGATAGCTGTCCTATGCCAGTCCAGGAATTTTGGACCACATTTCCATTTAGGTCAACATTTGGGTTGACAACCACATTTGAATGCCCATGCAGGACTGTCTTTCCTGAAATTAGTTTTCAAAGCCTTGCATTTGCTGAGCCTGCTGCACTTTTTAGCTGTTGCTACTGCAGAGATTAAGCAAATGGGAACTTTGTAACAAAATGTTTCCCCTACGAAAGGAATCTTCACCGAACTTTCTATTTAGAGAGAAAATTAAGACCTTTGAAGTTGAAAGAACTTTTTCTAGTGTAATCTAGGATGTGATGAAAAGAAGCTCTCATCTGCATCACGAGGTTAAATTCGGGTATATAATAAACTTCAGAATCTCATTAACTATAGTTTGATAGAGTCACTACATCTCTATCAAAGTTGATCACTTCATTTTTCTTGTTTTAACTTTGTGTGTGTGTGTGTGTGTTTAAGCGTGGATGTTCTTTTGAGACAGCATGAGATGATGCCAGAGGAAACCCTAGGTGATGGTCCTTGTCTTCCATGTTTGAGACAGGGGTTCCTGTCTCCAGGGAAGTTCCCTCTCATCTCACTTAAGTCACACTGGGATTACTGTTGCATGTTACAATGTCCAATTTGATGTGAATCTGGGCATCCAAACTACAGTCCTCTCACTTCTGGGGTCCCACTTTGCCCATTGAAACCTGATACCGCTTTACATCTTTAATACTGATTTAAAGTTGGTGTCAGAGCTTATAACAAGCAACTATCTCTTTACAGTAAGCTTATAATATGCTCTCATCCCTATGAATCAAGTTTCAGTACACAGACTCTGGTGTCTAACCAGAAAGTGCCTCAGGAATTCAGGCGTTTAATGAGTATACAAAATGAGATGGTGAATTTTTCTTTGCTTAATAAGAGTGGGAATTTCTTCTCTGACCAAGGTTTTTCAGGCCAGGCAAATTTTCTGATGAAACTTTTTCTCCTTAGCTGTACTTTGTGTTGCTTCTATGCTGAAAGTAAACACAGATACTCAGTATACAGTCAGATTTCCCAGGTTTCTTCTGAGAGCTCTTCCATTTGGAAGTGTGAAGAGGTTCCTACTCTTAACATTTTATCTCTTCGGTTCACAGGAATAAATGTTTGATAAGTTTGAAGGATTTGAAAAAAAGGGGGGGGGAAGTGTGGGGCTCTTTAAACAGAAATTGCCTCTATGGCTTTGCCCTGCAGGAGACCATGAGAGAGAATCATTTTAGATAGAAGGTCTTTGTCCTTCCTTACACTTCTTTCATGATGAAGGGCTGTTTCCTTCTCGTAGAGAACACTTCTAGTGCTTGCTCCTTCAAGTAATTAGGTTGATTTCCACTCTGTCCGATTTCGTTCCACCACCCAGCCTTATCGTTCTTTGTTTGAAAGCAAAGCCTTTTCTGATTTTGTATTTGGCGACTGACTCTCACTCTCATTAAAACTTCAGAAAAATCCTCTCGTTCAGGAAGTTTCACCCTGCTTAGAGAGACCCAGTTAAAATTCCTTCCATTCCTTCATATTAATTAAAACCACCTTTCCTCTAAGCGCTTCCACTGCAAAAAAAAAAAAAAAAAAAAAAAAAAAAAAAAAAAAAAAAAAAAAAAAAAAAAAAAAAAAAAAAAAAAAAAAAAAAAAGAAAGAAAGAAAAGAAGGAAAGAAAGTAGATAAAACCAAATGCAGAGAGGAAGAAAGCTGGAGCTGGTTTGTTTGGGAGTCCCCACTGTTCCGCACGGTGGGCGGACAATCTACTACTAAGTAACCAGCTTAGCTTTGATTTCCACATTCACTTCGTAAATTTGTATGCAGAGTCCTTTCTTCCAAAATTGACAGAAGCACAGAGAGGAACATCACAGGGCTATTAAAACCAACCAGAAGGCTCCATCTGCCGTGCCTTTCAGGAATCCAGCCCACTAATTTTGCTGTGGTTGATGACTCAACCCCTCAAGATGCAGCACAAGGAAGGATAGCCTCATTTTGCAGAATTGCCAGATCTCATTCACTGGAGCAAAGAGTCTTCACACGGGGCTCGTGTACAGGCAGTTGTTTATCTGTTTACATATTTAAACAACCTCCCTCAGAGGACGAAGCTGGTCATGAATTTCTAAATAGCAAGCAAAGACATCCTTTAGCTGTGTGCACTCTCCCTCCTGTGTTTCTCACAGGCTACTTGTAGTCCTTCCTTTCCTCATTCAGTTCTTCCCTCGCTCCCTAATTTAAATCAGTTTCTTAAGTAACCAGTGGATGACCTCGAACTTCAGACCCTTTCTGCCTCTACCTCCCCTCCAGTGCATGCAGGCTGTGTGTGGGGGGGACATCTCGGCTTCAGCCATGCCAGGCTTCAACCCACGCTCCTCGTCTAGGCCATCCTCACAAGGTCCAGCCCCGCTTCCTCTACTTAAAGAACACAGCAACATTTGAAAAACCGAGGCACAGACTTGAACCCGCATATCTGGTCTAGAAAACCATGCTCCTTTTAACTATTTGAACGTTTCCTGGGCCCTAAACAATAATCAGAGGATGGAATCAGGGAAAGCGCCTATCTCTAGGCTGGAGGGGGGGGGCGGTGGCCACGGGGCCAAGTGTCCAGTTCCGCGGCGTCCCTGAAAGCCCTCCTCCCGCGTGGGGGCCGCTCGCCGTCCACCCTCCCGCGGGCCTCGGTCCGC
>NW_026067923.1:3522609-3557609 GCF_014885135.2 Alexandromys fortis
TGACTGCATGTCATGAATAGGCCGGAATATTGGGGACTTTCCTCTTGGATCAAGATTGAGAGAGTGGCTGCAGTTGGAAAACCACCAGTTTAAGATTGCTATCCTGTGTTTATGTGGACTATTCATTGAATTCTCAAGATTAAACAGGGTGTGGTATAAATTCTTAGCCAGGAGATGTAATGGCCACTATGTAAATGACATTTTCTCTGCCTTCATATTACTCTTCCTAGTAGAAAAAAAAAAGCATCTGCAAACTTGCCAGTATAATTACAAATGCCTGAGGACAAGCACTGAGTAGTTCGGAGGCCTTTACAATTACCCTGGTAATTATCAGTTTGTGTCAGGAACCACAGAGTACTCCTCAGCCTTCAGAATCTGCTGTGTGCTGTAGGGAGGGTCGGGAAGAGATTTCATTTGCTCTTGGACCAGTGTGGTAGTGTATTGTAGACCCTTCTCTCCTGTAAAGATGTGGGTAGAAGTTTGAGCTGCTTCTGTTCCTGGCTGTGGTGAGCTAGAAGCTTGCTCTTCTATCAATCTTGATTGCTCATTCAATATCAAGGGGCTGCAACTGTGTCCCCTAGACCAAATCTATCCTGACACTTGTTTCTTTAAATGAAACTTTATCAGGACCCAACCATATTCATTTCTTTTTCTGTGCTTTCATGTTATTCAGATAGCACCAATGTGAGTATGCTAGCTGACTATAAATTGGTGATGATAACTATAATAACTACAGATGTCTAAGGAGTGCTGAGAGTGTGGTAATGGGCTTCCCAGGACAGTCCAAGTGCTCAGTCCTAATGTCATACACATTGAAGCAACAGATAGGTTGAGCTAGCTTATACATAAACTGCATATATCACATGTATAAATTACACATGTATGATATGATATATATGTATTTAACAACAAAGAAATTAGAGACTATTAATTTGAAAGAGAAAGAGAGAGATAAAGGGATATGTTTGGGAAGGGTTGGAGGGAGGCAAGGCAAGGTGGAAAAAATGTAATTATATTATGTTTTAATTTTAAAAAAGAAAAGAACTTCCTGAAAAATTTAAAGAAAGTAATGGAATCAGATAGTCTTTTTGAATGTCTGTATCCTCATTTTTAATGCCTTAATATCATTGAGAACTTAGAAAAATATATATCATGAAGAGAACTTTAGCTAATCAGGAAGAACTACAATTCACACAGGTTTGTGTTCAAATAAAGTTGTATGTCATGATTGAAGATACTGATTAACTCTGAATGAACATTATAGTTGAATAGTCAGTGAAATCCAAATATGCCTTGAAACTGCTAGAGTTTCCCTTTTTCATACAGCTCTAGATGTTCTGAAAGCAATATCTACATAAGTTAATTAAATAAGAAATGAGACTGCAAAGGGCCTTGTTTCTACTGACAATGTTGGTCAGTTCTCAGGAGTCTGTCTACTGAGTGTATGGTACGACTAATGCAAAAGATTGGGAGCTAGGACTCCACACCCAGAGGACATTCTCAGTTCTGAACACAGTGAACATTTTATCCAAGTTCTTTGATATTTAGATATTTAAATTTTTTTGTCTTCTGAAAGGCAAGGAGATAACTAAAGTTAATATTTAGAACTTCCCACAGAGCAAAAATGTACAATTGTGTATTTTTTATAGTATGTATTCAAGGAAATAAATGAAAGAACAATATGGACTATATGGGAGAATTAAGTTTGTTAAGGTAGAGGTTGAAGAGCCACTTCCCTGTTGTGCACATAAACACATATAAGAATACACAGAAATATTGACTGGCTCTTCCTATGGCATCATTGTGATGACTTTCTTTTTATATGTGACTTATTAGACATTACTTATATTTAATTGTAGTTAATTAAATACCTGCTATGATTGTTTTTGTCTTTGTGTGAGGAATAGATAATTGTTCTTCTCTGAGTTTGTATGGGCAGCATCTTGATAAATTCCCTGACCTCTGTGATCTGCAGCTTTTCTCAGGTCTACTTTATCAAACTCTGTTTCATTGCTCAACTTGTGTGCGAGTGTACAGCAAACAGTATACCTGAAACCAGTGTATCTCTTTCCCACTGTGGCATGGGCTACTGATGTCAGACAAAATTGTGATTTAATTGTTCTGACATTTTGATCTGAACAATGCAGATACAAAAGGTGATTCATCTTGTGTAGAAGTCTCCTATTTTCAGCTCAGCATCATTTCTCCTTAGCAACTGGCTTACAAATGATGTACCACTGTTGAAATAGGAGCGGCGGGGCTGCGTCTTCGGCACCCAGCCGCCCGCATGGCTAGCTTATGCCCAGAAATAATTACACGGAAACTGTATTCTTTCAAACACTGCCTGGCCCGGCTAGTTCCAGTTTCTTATTGGTTAGCTCTTATATATTGTTCTAACCCATTTCTAATATTCTGTGTAGCCCACGAGCTGGCTTACCAGGGAGGATCTTAACCTGTGTCTGTCTGGAGTGGGAGAATCATGGCGACTCCTTCACTAAGCTTCTTTCTCCTAGCATCCCGTTCCGTTCACTCCGCTCACCTAAGGGTTGGCCTATCAAATGGGCCTAGGCAGTTTCTTTATTAATAAGAAATCACTCCCACATCATATCACTTTTATAAAGTTCGATTTTACTCAGAATGTGATTATTTTTCTCAGTTTTAACTACAAGGTATGATTTGATAACAATATAGATGTTTTACATTTTAGATTTTTATCCTGAAAAAAATCATAGAGATGCTGTAAATCTTTTTGAAAATAGATAGTAAAATTCCATATTTGGTAAGGGTGGGACTCCATGTCCACCCCTTCCCTCTCAGTGTTGAGATCCTGTCTGGCTTGAACTTATGCAGGCCCTGTGAATGTTAGCACAGTCTCAGTGAGTTCATATAGGTATGTCCTGTTGTGTCTGGAAGTGCCTGTTCCCTTGGAGTCACCCATCACCTCTGGCTCTTACAGTCTTTCTGCCCCCTTTCCACAGAGATTGATCCCTGACTTTGAGGGGAGAGGCTCAATGAAGGAAACCCATTTCAGACAGAATGCTTGCTCCCATTTTAGACAGAGTGCCCCATTTTAGACAGAGTGCCCCAGCACATCTCACTCTGCATATTACCCACTTTAGATCTCTGTGATAATTCCCATCTATTGCAAATTACAGATAATGACATTGTTGAGATTCAAGTAACTCATCATTATCAATTCTTCTCTTGAATGCTAAAAGTTACTCTTGACTTCATTATTGACTGGTAGATGCATGTAAAAACCAGCTATTCTATTTTTTTCAATGTCAAATACAAAATTTAATTGTATGGGGCTTTTTTTGTATCATTATCAAGGATTCAATTTCAAACCAAACAGAAACTACATAATAGAAGCTTGATGTGTTTGTATTATAATGTGGATATTTTTACATGCTTCTGATTAGAACTCATCTAAGCATTTTTATGACAAAAGCCCCTCACACTGTGTTTGGAACAAAAGAGCTACAAAATGTGTAAATTAGGGTTTGATTAAAAATGGCCTTACCATTATACTTTTTGACATTTTTCTGTTTCACTAACCTTCTTTTGTATTGCATACGTAGGTTTTGGAAGCAGGCTTCTTCATTTAAACTTTAGAACTCGTCTGCATCGCTTGTCCTTGCTAGCTAAGCAAAGGTACCAGAAACCCTATAAAACAACGTGCATGGCTGCAGTGTTAAGGGTGGCAGGGGATTAAGGCAGGCAGACCAACCATTGGCTACCTACTTACCTGTGAGCATTTGTAGAATCTTTTTGGACACCTTCCTTTTGCATCGAATCTCTTCCTTGTTCAACTATTATATATATGATTGCCTTTTAGAATTTTAAATTATTACAAAGTGATGTTACTAAAATATATTATTTTCAGTATTATTAGCAATAGTGTATGATTTAAAAAAGCATTTGTAAAACTATACTATCTGACATATGTGCCTGTGGAGTTAGTCAGATGTGGGTTCAAATTCCAGTTTTCCATTTCAATGTTGTATTTGCTGCTTGGTGACTTGGTTCACACACACACACACACACACACACACACACACACACAACTCTGTAGTGAGAGTTATTTATCCAACTTTCAGGACTGTTTTGCAGTGAAGCTAGATTTTAATGTACACAAAGTAGCAATGCTAATACATAGCACATCTGTCTTCTTGACTGCCCCCCTCTGCCTTCCTTCACTCTTCACTGTCATGGAGAAGGACTATGTAAGTAGTAAGATCATATGTAGTTAGTGTATAACTTGTTTCTGTTCTCTGTTATTTTCCACATCGCAAGGAAGATAAAGGTCTTACTCTAAAGGGTTTGTTTGAGTTTGTGCAGGTAATGCATTGTAGAGGGAAGAGTAGAGAGACTTTACATGTTGTTTGATATGCAACCATGTGGCACCATCACACTTCTGTTTTTTATGGGGCTCTCACTGTGTTATGAGTGAATTCATATTTTGTCGCCCACCGAGTGACCCAGTGAGACTGACTGTAATAGGGCCTGCATTAGAGACTCCTGCTCAATCCCTTTCTAAAATCCTAACTTTAACTTTTTAGAAAATAATTTTAATTTTGATTGAAAATAGATTTTTTCAGATGATACATTCTGGTCATTGTATTTCCTTCCCCTCTTTCCCAGAGCTTCCTAAATCCACATTTATTCTTTTTCTCACATTAGAAAACAAACAGGCAACAAAAAAAATAGGATAAAACAAACAGGAAAAAATAGCCAAAGACTGTATTTTTGACCCCTTTCCACAAGTCCAACCCCAAATAAAATTGTTTTGCTTTTACATATTATATAAAATTCCTTTGTCTTTTTTCTTTAAATGACAGATACCTACAAATCAATTTAAAATGTATTTTGTATTCGTTTAAGTACCTCCTATCTCTGGAGATGGTCTCACTCCTTCTGATTCCCTCTGCTGTGGTTCATTTTTCCCTACATCAGGTGCCTTTAGACTGGGAGTTCTATGCTTTGATTGCTGACAAGTTTACAAGTGAGGAATTGATAGTGAAATCCATTCTCAGCTGCTATCTACATCCATCTATTAGAGGGACTCACAAGGTCCTAGCCCTAGTTGAGAGCCAATAGCAGTTGATAAGCATCTAGGGAAGGCCAGTCAGTATTTTTCAGGGATGTGGCATCTCCTAGGCATTGTTGTCCAATAGATGCCCCTACACCCATGCACACACTGGCATAAGGGTACTCAATTCTTACAGAAAAGCAAGGGAAAGAAGAGAATATTAACCTGTGAGGATTACATAGGGAGGGCTCTGGAGAAGTGGAGTGAGGGAATGGAGGAGGGATGGTCAAGTCACCTTGTATGATTGTATGAATTTCTCAGAGTAGATAATAAACCAGAAATTTCAAAATGCTTTTTAAAAAGCCTTGTGATCTCTTTTATTAAAATGTGCAAACATTATTATTATCATCATCATCATTTCCTATTAATATCATAGAACTGGTAAACTGCTCAATATTGCTTCCTAAATTAGGTAATATTTCTTTATTCTTCTGTTATGTTTCTTGGAGACAAAAAGATGATCAAAATAGCAAACTCACTGTCTTAGAGTTACTGTTGATGTAAAGAGACTCCATGACCAAGGCAACTCTTGTAAAGCAAACATTTAATTATGGTGGTTCACTTACACTTCAGAGGTTCTGTCCATCATGGTGGGGGACATGGTGGCACACAGGCAGACATGGTGCTGGAGAAAGAGCCAAGTGTCCTACATCTGAACTCAGAGGCAACAGGAAATCAACTGACACACTGTGGAATCCTGAGTGTATGAGACCTTAAAGCCCACCCTGATAGTGACAGACTTCTTCCACAAGGCCACACCCACTCCAACAAAGCCACATCTAATAGTGCCACTCCATATGAGATTATGGGGGCCAATTGCGTTCACACTACCACACACACTGTCTGTCCAGGTAGAAGAGCCTGGGAGAATGGACAAACTAGAGACCTGGTGGGTTGGTGAAAATGAGTGGTCCACAGGAGCTGGTCCTGCCTTCTTTAGACTGTTTCCTGGATTCCACAGTGGCTTTTCTGTCCTGTCATCATAGCAGATCTTTCCCTATAATATTATTGACTAAAGCGTAGCCATCCCCTCCTTCCTGCACAATCTCCTTCCTTTCAACCTTCCCTCCCGCCCTCTTTCCCTCCCAGCCTCCTTCCCTCCCACCCTCCTCCTTCCCATCCAACCTCCTCAACTTGGTTTGTTTTGAGATTTATGGGTCTATAAAGTTCAAAATTCTGACCAAGCATCTTCAGTGCAAACGAGAGAGAGAGAGAGAACCCAGGGAAGAGTGTTCCTAGAGGTAGAGGGCTGGGTGATGCAAGGAAAATCACACAGGATGAGCTATACTGAGAACAGTAATGGAAGATGGAAGAAAATGAGCTTGAAGTCCTGTGATTTGCTTCCCCAGTTATCTTCAAGGTTTGCATAAGGACTCATCCCATCATTTTATAGATTATTCATTTCATGGAAAATTTCACCTTAAAAAAGGAAGTATGGATGCTGCTGAGTTTTGGGTCTTTAGTGAAGGTCTGTTGCAAACTTCAATGAGAGCATCTTTACTTGAGTGCAGTCTTTGACATAGTATCAGGCTGAAGTCTTGCCAAGTGGAATTAGAGCTTCCAGTGGCAGCAGTCTTGTTATTTTTTCATGTTCTCTACCTGCACACTGTAACGTGTGTCTCTGTAATTATGAAGTGATATGAAAAAAATTAAAGGTTTTGAAAATTTTCCTTAACATTAACACTGGCAACAGTAATAAGATTAAAAATGAAACTAGCTTTATAGTTTCTCTGACTTTATAGGAGCATAGACGTGTTTTGTTGACACATGCACAGACACACATATATACATACACACTCACACAGACACAGACACACACACACATGCTCAGACACACAAGCCAAATGAAAGTAAAAGTAGTCTGTTCTCTCTCTCAGTAAAACTCAAAAATAATTCCCAAGAAAGAAGAGACATGGCCCCAGACACGCATGGAGATGAGAACACAGGCTGGAAACAAGTTAACACTGGGCCTTGGCTGTCAGCGTCCTCTAAATGTGCTCCACTCTCTGGTCAGGAGGGCAAAGAAATCAAGCATCCGTTTCAGTTAATGCTACTGTTTGTATACCAGAGTGTGGGGACGACAGGGAACACAGTCAGCATTTATAGCTAAACAGAGTCTTTTGGGCTTCCAGCCCCTCAGACTCCTCCAAGGTCGACCTAAGGCATTACAGCCACCAAAGGAAAGATACCTAAGTGTATCTGATGGGAAAAATGAATTAACTCTCATGCCATTCTTCCTCCACATGTTGCTTTATTGTTCTCTCTCCTTACAGATATTTCCAGATTATGTACCCTTACAACCAGTAATTTCCCAGCCCTAGCACAGAGCAGGACTGGAATTCCTTAATTCCATAAAAGGAGATAAGGATTTACACACATGCATAAAGCCATTGCTGTCAGCTCAAAGGTAGGGATGGCTTAGTGAGAATCCCATGAACTTCTTATGGACGAAGGAGGTTAATTAAGAAATAGATTAAATCATCAGGGAATTCTAGAAGGGGAGATTAGTGTGCTGTGCTACATTTTCAAGTGGTTAGATAAAGAGCTAACAAGTTTGCGTTCAGTAAAATCCCAAGTGAGGCAAAGATTGTCTGTTTATGTAGCACTGCCACATTTTCCTAGCATGTTTACACAGTATCGGGTATCAGGCAGCCTACGTAAGTAAATATGGGAAGATACGGTCCTTGATCTACTAGCACTTTCGCCAAATGTTGTGAGCTCTAAGGGCCCTGGAATCTGTTCTACACCTATGCTCTCAGCAGTTAAAACAAACCCAAGCCTCTAGATTATCAGGTCCAGGGCTTTTTGCGTATCAACTGCTCTGACTGTTGACAGTGTGGGTCTGTCCATCGATGGAAGGATATCTTTCTCTGGGCTGTGGGCAGATGGTTAATTATTTCTCCTGTCACCACTGAGAGTAGAACACAAAGAGTAAATCCCCTAAACTAAAATCAGGAAATTGAGGTGAAGATGAATATGAGGAGTTAGAGATCATTTAATGCAAGGTTCATTTTGGATCAGCACTTTCCTTATCTATCTATAAGTGAGGTAAAACCAGGGTATGTTTATTTTCTCTATCTGAACAGCTGTGAACCAACAGCTTTATACATGTAATAATTCTATGTCTTTGGAAGTCTTGGACTTTCTTAAATGGAATACTCTTTTCTGGTTCCTAAGCACTGACCAAATGCCTGTCAATAAATATAATTGCAGGAAGGCAGATCTCTCTCGCATGTGTTTACATAGGAGAAAGGGCTAGCAGTTTTCACACATAGCAAGAGGATATAACTAGTAGTTTTCACACAAAGCTAGGGGATATAACTAGTAGTTTTCACACAAAGCTAGGGGATATAACTAGTACTTTTCACACAAAGCTAGGGGATATAATCAGTAAACCCCAAATGCATAGGGTAAAATTGTGCCCAGTAAATGATTAAATAGTCCTGAACTGGGGAGATAAATCCCAAATTTATAATAGAAGGGGATAAGCTACAGTGAGAAGTCTACAGCAAGAAACGGCCACTTCATTCACAAGGCAATGATTCTAACATGCCTCACATCTTGCCTAATCCTCCAAACAAAGCCCTTGGTTCTGATGGGTTGATCTTATGAAATGAGACTGTTTCATTACTGAATTTCCATGGTTCATAGCAATAACTACCTGAAGATCTTTTGATAGAATGATCTAAATGATATATATTACATATTTAAGGTCTGGGTAATTTCATAATAAAAATTCACTTATTTAAAAAAGAGTTTTATTTAAAATTGATATCAGAGATTTTTTGGAAAAAATAATTTTTCATATTACAACAGTGCAGGGGAAGGTAGAGGAGTATAGGAGAGGAAGGGACAGGAGGGGAGAAACATGTATAGTGCAATAAAAACAATAAAAAAGAATGAAAAGACATTGCAGTTGTTGAACATTCAGAAATCCTTAGGTCTATTTAAAAAAGAAAACAAAATAAACCATTTTAATTTTTAAACGATTTATATTTATTGGTGTGTGTGTTTTATTTATGAATGTACACTTGTGGGGGCACCCATAGGAGCAAGTAAAGGGCTGTGTTTATGGGGGACTGTGAGTCACCCCATCTGGATGCTGGGAATCTAGCTCTGGTTTTCTGCAAGAGCAACAGGTGCTCTTAAATGTGCACCATTTCAGCCCAACACCACACTTGTAGTTTATGATGCAGCAATAACCTTTACATTCTGAGCCTTTTGTTAATTTCTCATCTTTTTGCATTTTCTTCTTACACTTTCAAAATTATACTAGTATTAGCAATTAAATGATTTTTAACCATAGTACCTAAGTACTATCTTAAACATATTTTTAATTTTAATGCCTGGTGATGACATGACATCATTCAGCGTGGTCATAGTCATCTATTGTCCTGTTGTCTGCTATTTAAGCTGTTTCAACACATTTTACATCCAATAAAATTGGAGCAAATTTATTTTCATCAGCAGTTCTTTAAATGAGGCTATTAAAATATTTTTAAGGGGAAATTACTCTTACTTTCCTTTTCTCGTTTGTTCCTTCGTTCCTTCCTTCCTTCCGTCCTTCCTTCTGTCCTTCCTTCCTTTCCTTCTTCCTTCTGTTTCCCCCATTACATGGTACCTAATTCTTGCAATGTTTTTTCCCCCCCTGTTCTTTATATTCTGCAACTCTTGTCCTTTACAGCGTTATGTCAGCTTGAACTTACTTGGAATTGGTGTATCACAGATCTGCACAGGCACAAAGGACATGGCTCCTTTCAAACTACAATAATTCAGCAGGACACCCTGTTCATCTTTAGAGTCACAGATACACTTTGGGACAATCCTTGCAAATATTTAAATAGAAAGTGTGGAATGAAGAAGTGCTTATTCACTCTGGAGGGTTTTTTTTTTCTAGAATCACATTTTTTTATCATAGTTATATGCAAAACTAGTATTTCATACCATTAATAGTAAGGCTCTATGAATTTAACATTGATTTTTATGAATAATTTATGCTTTATTGATCTAACAGTACAGCAATTTCTTCATATTATATTCTAAACATCCTATTGGATACCAATCCATATCTGAGCTTAATAATTCTTTTGAATAAAATTCATCACTTTGTATAGAAGCATGAATACCACTATAGACTCTACTATGGAGAGAAGAAAGAAAGACATTTAGCATCTTTGTGAGGTGTGTGGATTTTCTCCTTGCTTCAGAAGTTTTTATTTGTATTGAGAAAATGCTACGGCTTTGTGTTGGACTTGATTACCCATTTCTTCTCTCAAAATTATTTTTTATTTGACATTGTTGTTTATTAAAAGTATCTATTTGAAAAACATCTCACTGAAGTGGTGAAATGATTTCTGGAAATATAAAATCTGTGTTTATTAAGTAAAGTCTATATTTATCCCTGTGATTTTAGAATAATAATTGAAATTATAGATAATAGTTTTTTTATCCACCCTAAATAACTTGGAAGAAAACAGTACTGCCCAACTGATCCCTCAAGTCCCTGTGTATTTGTTTACATACCTGTGTGTGGGTGAGATAATTGCTTCTTGAGTATAACATTATAATAATGCATAAATACCTGTCATCTCATTAAAAGAATAATTTGTGGTGGCAATAATTTATTTTTGTTTTCTTATTGTTAAATGACTTAATATTTTTCATGTAAAACATGATTTTTTAAAAAGTTTTCAGTTTAATAATATTTCTAGCTTTTTATTACATGGTCATTTAATGCCCTTGATTTGTAGAGACCACATAGGAAAATATAGAAAAATAATAAATTTTGTTCTTGAATTTTTCTTAACTATTTCTCAATTTTTCTTGAATGTCATTACTTACTATTATAAGAACTTTTGTCTTTTGCTGCAAAAAAAAATCATTTAGGACTCATCATGAGCAACTTATTGTACACATGAGCAAAATGATACAGCCACCATTTTCCAATAGGAAATCAAGTCAGAATCCCTAACAGTTTTTGAGTTTGTAACAGATACACTCATATAAGAAGAAACATTTTCTTCCCTATTTCAAGTTAAATAGTTGGTCAACTTGCAAAACAGTGAAGAGAGAATAAAGAAAGACTATTGATCCAAGAAGAGAAGGACAAGAAGCATGTACATCATTTGAAAAGCTCTCTGAGGGTGCTAAATGGATGCAGAGACATCTGCAGTGTTACACGTATGGCATCTGCAGTGTTACATGTTGGCAATGCAGTGTTACATGTGTGGCATCTGCAGTGTTACATGTGTTGCATCTGCAGTGTTACATTTGTAGTACTAATGTGGCTCATTCTGAAAAATAAAAGTAAACTTAGATTCAAGATTTCTAAAAAACTGTTTAGAGAATTAAATCTGTCGGCAGAGGGGTGTCAGAGTACATGCATCCTGAGCTACTGGTAATTGCTCTGAGTGCTGTCTTGAACGAAAATGTGGAAAGGAGAGAGGACCATTGGGAATAAGTACTAGCATACAGGATGCTACCAAAGTTAAGTTAATTCATGTTGTAGGTTTTAGATGGAAAAGGATCTTGCAAGTTTGTGTTTTGTTTGTTTTAAAATTGATTTATTTATTATAAAACAGAGGCGCTAATAGACTTGCTTTTATTGAGTAGAAAAATCAGCATCTGCGTTATTGTTGATGCCATGTGCTCTTGAGCTGGTTGTGAGCTGACGTGCATCTCTTGGCTTTACCCATAGGAACATGCAGAGTTCCAAAGAAACCATAGTTAGACTGCATATACTCTAAGTGCATGTCTTTGGAAGAATGCTAAATAAAGCAACCTTTTTGTGTGAAGATAAGAAAAAGGTCAGTTGCTGAGCCAGAGCAGAGGAATGGGGAAGACAGAATCTTCATTTCAGTGCTTGGTCCTTGTTGGAAAAAACAAACAGGACTGTGTCTAGCTGACTTTCTCCACTCAGTATATTTTTGACTTGCTGTGCAAAAAGCTTTGTCTTTTGGAAACAGTATCAGTATTGAACCAATGAGGGAGAAGAATGGAAGAATAATGACAAATGCCATCTATATGACAAGATCATTTATAGTCCCACTTAATGGAAAGACTGGGAGTCAAATTGAATGTTCTTTCTCAAGTAATAACTATTAAAGAGCTGGATAAACAGATCAGTGGTTAAGAGCACTTGCTGCTCTTCCAGACTATCTGAGCTCAGTTCTCAGCACCTACATTCAGGTCACAACCTTTGCAACTATACTTCGGGCAATCTGACACCTTCTTCTGGCCTCTATGGGCATTGCATGCGCACAGTGCACAGATAGGTACAGACAGGCACATCATTCATACATGGGAATAAAAAAGTTCCAAAAAAGAAATAGTGATTAAATTGGAATGGAAAAAAAGGCACTTGGTTGAGGAAACTGTGTCTTTTTTTTTTTTTTGTGAGAACACTACATACATATCAAATGACATACTAATAAAAACAATACATTCTAGGAACTATCTCGTGTTTTCTGAGGTGCTATATTTGTTTTTATTTTCATGATTGCCAGTTTCCCATGATGTAAAATCTTCAGTTTGTCTATATTAAGTCCTTTAAAAGTGTTTTAGATTATAAAAATGAAACATTTTTTTTAAAAGAAAGGGCTGCTGACATGGTCCAGTTGATAAAGACCCCTGCCTTACCTGGGAACCTGAGCCCTATCCTGGAATTCATGTGGTTAAAAGAGAGAGTGGATTATCTTCCATGTACATGGCATTGCACACAGGAGCTAAATTAGAAACAAATGATGCATTTAAGACTGTTTTTCTAACTTTATTATTTTTTGAGAAGTAAAATATTTTACATTTCAAAAGTTATCCTTGAGTTAAACTCAGAAGTAATTGTCTTGTAGTTTGTTATTGCATTTTTTTTAGTTATTGTTCAGTTTCATTGTAGTTTATTTTCTTCTATAACCCACCCTACCCCTAATACCCTCTCTCATTCTCTACAGCAGGGGTCAAACACTTTTACCGGCAAGACAAGCATTCTATCATTGAACTGCCTCCCAGACCCCTGTTTTTTTAAAGTTTTTGCATAGAGTAACTCTCTGGAGAAGATGGGGATATATCATGTAATAAAACACTTGACACTAATTTGAAGAAGATACTTCTCTTTCACATAGAATTGGTAGAGTAGGTCTTGATAATATGAAAGCTTCAGACTACAATTAGGTTGAATAACATTTTTCAGTATCAAGGATTAAGTTTAGGGCCTTGTGCAGGAGGTGGGTAAGCACTTTAGTACTGACCAAAACCCTACTTTGTGATATAACTCACTGAACATTTGCCTATTTGAATTGTTATGCTGTTCTCTTATGAATAATGATCTTTGAATAAAGAACAAGTGTCTGACCATCAGTGATGTTTTCTTCTAGTATTTCTGCAAATCAATGCACCAGTTCTCTAATACTCTTTATTAGCTTATGCTTACTTTTCTTTCTTGCAGTGTTATGCTTTATGCCTAAATGTACACATGCTTGTGGTGATATTTTGTTTGTGCTGTAACAAATGAAGTTGGCCTGAAGATCAGAGTTCAAAGAGAGCCACACTAGTTAGCCATAGAGGCAATGCAGTGATGGCACACATCTTTAATCCCAGCATTCAAGGAGACAGAGGCACATGGATCTCTGTGAGTTCAAGGCCACCTTGGGATAGATGAGATTAAATCTCACTAACAGAGAAAAAGAGGTTACACAAATGTGATCCCAGCACTTGGGATTACGCGCCTTTAATCCCAGCACTCAGGAGGTGGAGACAGCGTGATATGACTGGTCAGAGAGGAATATAAGATGGGAAGAGACAGGAGCTCCAGGACAGTTTGAGGATTCAATCTGAGATGCAGTCTGAGGTTTCATAGAGACAGCTTTCTGTCAGAGGATTTGTAGAGACAGGGCTTCCCCCATTGGGTCTGAGCACTGATAGAGGTAAGAATTTTCTAGGGACTGGCTGTTCTGCTCCTCTGATCTTTCAGTTTCTGCCCCTGATAGCTTATTCTGAGTTTTTATTATTAAGAACAATTATAATGTATCCTTCACATACTCTCACTTCAAGTTTTACCTTTTTACATCCATTTTCTAGTCTTTATGTGTAGGTATAGCTGTATAGTTCAGTGTGTATGTATATATGTGTGTGTGTGGTGTATAGATAAAAAGCTACAGTATATATTTAAGATATTTAACGTATACATTGATTTTGGTAAGATAGGAGCTCATTTCTTCTGCCACTACAGTGTGGCATCATCCAGCATGTTCAAGAAGTTAGCTTCACAGTTATCAATCTCATAGTCTAGTGCTGTGCCAGGGTCTCAAGTTCCTATGCTCCGTATAAGGCCAAATGTGGGTCACTCCTTTACTTGCATTCTAATTTGAAAAAGAGGAAGAAGGTGTATACGTAAAGACAAGTAATGCCATTTAAAACAAATACGCAAGATGTGTACATTTTATTGGTTATAGTCTCCTCACATGATAATAGTGACTGTAGAGGACTCTGGAAATTCAGTTTCTTTGAATTAAGAAGGCCACCATTTAGTAAAAATGCTATTATGAAATGAAAATGGATTTTAGGTAACCACCAGTAGGTACCACAGGGCATTCAATTTGTACCATGCTGTTTAGTAGTTTTAGCTGATTTGCTCTATGTGGCAGTTAAGGAGAGCATCAAGGAAGCAGGTGGCCCCATTCCTGTTATCCTGGTGTGTGCCTGCTGTGGTCTAACAGCATGGCATGGCAGCAGTAATAATAGACTCCCAGAGGAAAACCTGACTCTTAGGAAGCAGAGGTTGTGGTTAAGGACCATATAACTCTCCCCACATGGAAACCTTTCCCTCCATTTTTGTCAAGGTCTGTGAAGATATTGTGCTGAGATTTTGATGCCTTGAATCTGTAGATTGCTTTTGGTAAGATGGCCAATTTTACTATGTTGATCCTATCTATCCAAGAGCATGGGAGATCTTTCCATTTTCTGATGTCTTCTTAATTTCTTTCTTTAGAAACTTAAAGTTCTTGTCATACAGGTCTTTCACTTGTTTGGTTAAAGTTACTGCAAAATATCTTATATTTGTGGTTATTGTAAAGGGTGATCTTTCTCTGATTTCTTTCTTGGTCCTTTTATCCACTGTATCACGGAAGGTCTCCTTTTTTTTTTTTTTTTTTTTTTTTTGAGTTAATCTTGGATCCTGCCACATTATTGAAGATGTTTATCAGTTGTAGGAATTCCCACGTAGAGTTTTTGGGGTCACTTATGTATACTATCATATCATCTGCGAAAGTGATAGTTTGACTTTTTTCTTTCTAATTTGTAACCCCTTGATCTCCTTTTGTTGTTTTATTGCTCTAGCTAGAACTTTGAGTACAATATTGAATAGATATGGAGAGAGTGGACAGCTTTTTCTTGTTCTTGATTTGAGTGCCATCGCTTTGAGTTTCTCTCCATTTAATTTGATGTTGGCTGTTCGCTGGCTGTATATTGCTTTTATTATGCTTAGATATGTTCCTTGTATCCTTGATCTCCCCGAGACCTTTATTATGAAGGGGTGTTGGATTTTGTCAAAAGCTTTTTTAGCATCTAATGAGATGATCATGATCATATGTTTTTTTTCTTTCAGTTTGTGTATGTAATTCACATACACAAAAGATTTCCATATGTTGAACCATTCCTGCATCTCTAGATGAAGCCTACTTGGTCATGGTGGATGATTTTTCTGATGTGTTTATTCTTAGATTTGGTTTGCCATTATTTGATTATTTTTATTCAATGTTCATAAGGGATATTAGTCTGTAGTTCTTTATCTTTGTTGCATATTTGTGTGGTTTGGACATCAGGGTAACTGTATCTTTGTAAAAGGAGTTTTGCAATGTTTCTTCTGTTTCTGTTGTGTGAAATCCTTTGAGGAGTGTTGGTATTAGCTCTTTTTGAAGTTCTGGTAGACTTCACGGAAGCCGGCTGGTCCTGGGCACTTTTTGATTGGGAGACTCTTAATGACTGCTTCTATTTCCTTAAGGTTTATAGGTCTATTTGAATTATTTATTTGGACTTAAATTATTTATGGTATGTAGTACCTATCCATAAAATTATCCATTTCTTTTAAATCTTCCAATTTTGTGGTATACAGGTTTTTGAAGTAAGACCTCATGATTCTCTGGGTTTCCTCAGTGTCTGTTGTTAGGTTCCCCTTTTTGTTTCTGGTTTTGTTAATTTTAATATTCTCTCTGTGTCTTTTGATTAGTTGGATAAAAGTTTGTCTTTTGCCTAGCATGTTGATTTTCTCGAAGAACGAACATTTTGTTTCATTGAGGGTTATTTTGTTTTGTTTTGTTTTAGTCCCTTTGTTTCTATTTTATTTATTTCAGCCCTCAATTTGATTATTCCACCAGTCTGCCCCTCCTGGGTGAGCTTGCATCTTTTTGTTCTAGAGTTTTTAGGTGTTCTGTGAACTCATTAGTATGGGATTTCTCCAGTTTTTTCATATAGGCATTTAGTGCTATGAACTTTCCTCTTAGGACTGCTTTCATAGTGTCCTATAAGTTCAGGTCTGTTGTTAATTCATTTTCATTGAATTCTAGGAATCCTTTAATTTCTTTATTTCTTCCTTGACCCAGGGATGATTCAGTTGGGCAATATTTAGTTTTCATGAGTTTTAAGCTTTCTGGAATTTGCATTGCTGTTGAATCCTAACTTTAAGCCATGATGATCCAATAAGATACAGAGAATTATTCCATTTTTTTTTCTTTTGTATCTGTTAAGGTTTGCATTGTTACAAAGTATGTGTTCAATTTAGAGAAGGTTCCATGAAGTGCTGAGAAGAAAGTATAATCTTTTGTGTTTGGGTCTGTTCTATAGATGGCTGTTAAGCCCATTTGAGGCTTAACATCTGTTAGTTCTCTTATTTCTGTGTTAAGTGTCTCTCTGGCAGAACTGTCCATTAGTGAGAGTGGGGTGTTGAAGTTCCCCACTATTAGTGTGTAGAACTTGATGTGTGATTCAAGCTTTAGCAATGTTTCTTTTACAAATATAGGTGCTTTTGTATTTGGGACTTAGATGGTCAGCAGTGAGACTTAATCCTGATGGATTTTTCCTGCTACAAATATGAAATGGCCTTCGTCATTTTTTTTTGACAATCTTTAGTTTGAAGTCTATTTTGTTAGATATTAGGGTAGCTATACCAGCTTGTTTCTTAGGTCCATTTGCTTAGAAAATCTTTTTCTCAACCCTTTACTCTGTTGCCACTAATATTCACCTGTGCAGTACTTTTTAGGAGCTTTGTGCATAAAAATACTGTTTTTCATTTATTCATCATTGAAAATATTAAAAGGAAAGAAAAGACAAAATGTTGATACAGCTTCAACTTTGTGACACTTCTTTATGGTACATCTTCTGATCCATTATTTAGAAGAGTGGTTTTTAGACTTCAGAATGCATTGGTGGAAAGACCCAATATTGGGGTACAAAAACTTTTCCCTTTCCTCTTTCTCTAGCATCTCCCAGATCCTCCCCATATCCCTACCTACCTAACCCTATGTCCTTCCCTTCTCTCACTTTAAACAGACATGAACGTAAACCAAAAGAATAAAAAAGAAACATACAAGTAAATTACTCCCACAAAATAGAAATGAAAAAATATAGCCAGTTTGATGGAAGTTGCATAATCTGTAAATAATGTCTAAATGAATGTAACTTTTGTGAAAATTTCTGTGGTTATTAATTCATAAATGTTTATTAATAAACTTAAGATTTGTTTAAAATCACTGACTGTAGTTAGAAAGTTTCAAAGTTTGAGATTTGTGGGTACAAGTATCAGTGACATTTTAAGTCTTACGAGGAACATGACTATTTGAAGGATTAGTGTGTAATGGCATGAAATAAGAATTAAAATGCATTTTTCCCTGAGAGTTTTTGACCTCATTAAAGTTTTAACCCACCTCATTTAACCCTAAAAGGATCTACTTGAAAGCTAGTATGATTTTTACACAGTAATTGGTGTGGACAGATTTATAACATCTGTTCTTTGGTAGTGTTGTGTTCCTTACAGAGTTCTGATGCTGCCACATCCTTCCTTTCTCAGCAGGATTCTCCATATTCAGGATTCTCCATATTCTGCCTTTAAACAATCTTTCTTTCTATTGGGTACTCCGTATTATCATGTGTGAGTTTGTGTTTAGGCACTAAGCTTAGCATATGGTGTGTGATACTAAGTCCACCTGACTGCTTTGTTCTCAAGGGACTTCTCATGCACCATGGGTGGGGGAGATGCATATGCTTTTCCAGCGTTCCACCTCAAACTAGGTGAAACATCAGAAAATATTATGATCAGTCATTATTTATTAAGGATCCAGCAGCCCCGAATATTGGCACAGGCTTGCTTACCCAACTGTCAATCTGTTATAGACATCAACCTAGGAAAAGACTTCTCTTTGTAAAAATATATTACATAATACTTTATATTATGAAAAATTGTAAAAAATACTTCATAGTGTTCAGAAGCTTCATAGATTATGCAAAAACATTTAAATTCTTACCTAATAACAATATAAAAGAAATTTTAAGTATAATAGTTTGATAATTAACAGTACATTTAAAAACTACTCAAGCTACTGATAAGTTAGAAAAAACAAAACATTGCAATTCCTTACTCCTATCGGGTGTGGATGTCTTCCTGAGTTCTGCACCAGAATGGTCCCTTCAATATCAGACAAGGATGAAGGAGGGGGCAGAAGCCTGTCCCCTCAGTGCTGCATATTTGCTACTGATGAATAAAGGACGGGGTGAGGGCACACAGATCATTTATGTACCCACAGAGAGCCCCATTATTTACTATTTACTAGTATTAGGTTCCAATACTTCTGATCCAATAACTACATAGATGACTCTGGTTAAATTAAATGTCACAAAACAAAACTATGCTGTGCATCTGGGAGAGGAGCTGATAGGGAGGGGAGGGGGTGCATAGGAACGGAAGTGAGGTAAAAGACAGTTGTGGGGAAAGCATGTTCAGAATGCTTTGTATATGTGTATTGATTTATCAAAGAACACATACATTTAAAAACTTTAAAATATTTGGAAAGGAAAGAAATTTCCAGAACAAAAGCAAAAGAACCAGCCTCTAAGAAAAAGATGACGGACAATTAAATAAGCATATTTCTTTTCACTGATGTGAAGACTATCAGCTATTGTGGAAGGCAGTGTGGGTGAACCCGGTAGTGCAGCATATGGGAATACAGCAGAGATTACTGATGCTGAAGTAATACACTATAATAAAGTGTGTGACTCTAAGTGTAATGGAGCTGAAAATGTATTTATAAGGATTAACACAAAACAACAATATTAACAAAATTATTTCTTTGTGCAAAGAGTATCTAATTAATGATATAACATGTTTTAGAGTATGTAAAAATAAAATAGCCTGTGAATTTCTAATATAAATCAAACATTCAGTCATTCTGCAGACATCATTTGAACACTTAATGTGTGGTAACCCTCACTTCCTGATGAAATGGTGAATCTGAATAACAAAAGCTGTTTCCCAAGGAATTCACAGTGCAGGAATGGTGCACTCTTCCCCCCCCCCCCCCGCCTTTCTTCTTGTCTTCCTCTAATGAAGGAAAAACTACCCTAAAAGACTCTAGACATTTCTTTTATTGTTATCTTTTTTATGTTATAGCAACGGCATGTTTGATACATTGTCTTGTGATATTTTTGAACTTCTCATTTTGAACTCACTTTTTTTTTTCTTTTGTGTAGTTACTTTTATCTGTTTTTCACAATAATATTTTAATTTTTCCAAAGTTAATTCAAGTGTCCCATTAATCTTAAACTTTAAATTTATTCCTTTGCGTGTAAATGATCAGAAATGATCACAATTCATAAAACATGTTGTGCTTGCACAGACTTTTCCCATCATGTTATAGAAGTGACGATGTGGTCACCATTTCAACAATATAAAACAGACACTCAGAGATAAGTAATAATAAATGCCCAAGGTTATCTGTTGTTTTTCTTACACCTATGCATTGGCCAATGTTCTTTTGAGAATCGTATTCATATCAAGTTTGATTCAGAATACCTAAGTCTTTCAAATGAGAACCACTGTGGAGGAAACTTTTCTTTAAGGGAAATGTAGACTTTGCGGATCAGGTATCTTTTGAGCAAGCTGTATAAAGGGCTTATAGCAATAACTAACATCTATGAAAAAGAACAAAATGAGGAAAAATCATGCATATTTGTTAGCTTGGTTACAAGATGAAACATTACTGAATTTGTAATCTTATTTTTTGTCACTGACATTTAACAAGCCTGGGTCAAATATTTCTTGAGGCTAGACACTCATTCTTATGATTCTTAGTTCTGTGTTCTATGTCTATACATATTTTAATTATGTTATTATGGTAGTGAACAGAATAAAACCATTTGAAATAAACTACAGGATGGATAGGGACTTAAAATTAAACAGAAGCCCATTAACGTGTGTTGCGGCCATCTCTGAGTCAGAAAGCATCATGTTGGGGAACGTAAGGGACATTGACTTTCATTGAGCTGTTTCCTAAATTGGTTAATTGGTTCTCTGCAGAACTTCCTAGTTTAATTTGTTTTTGAAATAATAGCAATTGAAAAAGTAAGAAAACATGCTTCCAAGTAGACATTTGCACGTTGTAGCTTAGCTGTTCATATCTTATTATCAGATGCACATATAAACGAGTTACTTGGGGCACAAATCACACACAAATTTCAGAGCCTTGGAGTTTGATCTCTCACCCACCCCCCTTGATGTAGAATAAAGCCTTACACAAGAATTACTCTTTCGCTGTTATCCTTCAATATTTCTGTGAGAATTCTTAGAGTACTACTGGCATTTGAATGTGTGAAAATGGAAAGACAGATTTCATGGGGAAAAGTTACTGGTTGTAAGTGCACAATAAGGAGGTAGGGTATTGGTGGGATCCACATATATCTGTGAAGAAAAATATTTGTATGCTTAAATTCTTTGTGCTTGAAGTCTAATTTGACTTGGTATTTCATATTTAATCCATCTATATTTAAAATAAAAAAATATTTATTGGCTCTGTCTCGGAAACTTTAGAAGAAGTATTTGTCTTGCTTTTTATGTTGTATCCTGGATGCCTTTTAGTGTACAGATATGTGTCATTGTGAGATTTGTCGTAATTTGTATTTAGCCTCTAGATAAAGAGACATCCCCTTGTGACAGCTTTTAACAATGTTTCTGAAAATCTAAGCACTAGACAAACAATGTAATCTTATGTATTTGACAAGTATAGGATTACCAAGGATGACTGAGGTTGCAATTTAAACACTCCATGGTATATTAGAAAGAATAATGTTTATGATACTATTCATTCAAACTGTGGTACAAATAAATCAGGCAAAATTAGATGAAACTTGGAAAAGATCATTTCTCTTTCATATAAAATATTGTGATCATTGATAGTATCAGTACAATAAAGCAACACTCTGCTAGGTATCAGTTGAAAATTATTTTCGGTAGGATTAATTGAAAATCACCATGTATGAATATTGTATTTAGTTTTATAATTTATCTTATCATGCCTGGGTATAATTTAAAAAATATTATATAAAGCACAACCTAAACTGCTTTCTAAAAAGCAAATTCTCAATATCTTTTATTATAGTGACTTTCCTTTGGGAAAGTAATTTTCAGCTTTTATAGAATTATTTGACATAGATTAATAAGTTCTATCCTTCTGCCTTGCTGTAACACCTCTGTTTCCTAGAATCATGTATGAAAGCTTCATGCCATGGTCTTTATTCGTCACACTGGAGTTTATTAAACATGATTTTATTTGTGCCACTCTGTGAGTTTCTTTGAAATGCACGTGGAATGACTGATTTTACTTAGACATTTAAAATTTGAAGTTTACCTTGAATGTCCCATTCTTATTCACACCTTCCCTCAGATTTTTAGACTCCAGTGTCTGCAGCTTTAGCAAACTCAAAGCTGGGGAGATATTTGATGATAGATCTAAAAATATGAAATATTAATCAGATGATGTTTGATATAGTATTATGGGGATTTCGAAAATAAATCTTTACACACTGATTTTTTTTAAAACACATTATAAAAATCCATTAAGAACAAACTGATCTTAAAAGTATGGTGTTTGTTTACTTTTGCAGTTTTGTAGTCTCCTGTTTCTTTTCCTGCTGCATGAAGGACGGTGGTGTCCAAGGTGAAGGACAACAGCAACCAAACTGAGTAGTTGCCACTGCAAATACATTTCTGGATGTGAGCATAGCAAAGACTTTGTCCTCCTAGGACCTGATGGTAGGAATGCTGTTGAACTGTCCATGATATGAATTTTTTTGTGATATTGCGGGCTTAGCTATGAATTAGAGATTGATAGACATACATCTAATTACAGGAGAGACAGGCGGTTACGAGTAAGGAAGATACCAGTTATTCAAGGAATGAAATTGTCTAGGAAAAGGCTTAGTGCATGTCAGGACTCAAATGGCGGAAATACATTTGTTATCAGGAGGTTGGGTCTGGGATGGGCAGGAGAAGAATATTATTAATAACGAGTAATAAGGACATAAGAGAGTGACCTATATTCTCTGATCCAGGAGTCCAAATTTAAATAATTAATTACAGCTAGTTTGGGAACAGTCTAATAGAATAAATTTGCTTCTGTCACACGGAGTCAAATAACTACAATCAAGCACAGTTTTTAATTTGTCTAATTGAAGCCGACAATTCTCACGGCCTTGCAACAGCACCTTTCTCCTCTCTCCTGTTCTCTGGTCTTACAATCCTCCTACAGTTTTGCCCTCTCCAGAGTACTGTGTACAGTGTTTCCCTTTCAGGTTTGCGTATTTTCCTTAGTGATTTCCATTTAACTTTCTTCCATGTCTTTTCTTTGTACAGTTTTGACAGCTCATTTACTTTTAATACTAACTGATGCTCCATTGTCTGGATTTTTCCATCTACTTACTGAAAGACATCTCAGTTTCTTGTCCATGGACCACTGTGAATCTGACAGCTGCACGTATTCATGCTTATGCTGAGATGTAAACTTTCAGTTTCTTTTCATAAATACCAAGGGATATGATTCTTGGATGCTGTGGTATGAGTAGTTCTCATTATGTAAGAAATATTTAAAAAGATCCTAGAACATTCTGCATTCTCATTAACAAAAAATAAAAGTTCTTACTTCTGCACATTTGTCCAGTGTTTGTTGTTATAACATTTGCATTTTTCGTTATACTGAATGTGTTATACTGAATGTGTTATACTGAATGTGTTATGCTGTTCTGTTGTTTCAGTTTATACTTCTGACTTGGCATGTAACATGTAACATGTAATATCATTTTACATGACCATTTTAGAATGTGTTGCTTAGTAAGGTTCCTGTGAGGTATCTTTGGCAGTCAGGGAAGGATCTTAAGGCCTGAACCTAGAGGCCTTAATTACTGCAGAGGCCATGGAGGAGTGCTGCTTACTTGCTTGCTCCACATTGTTTGCTTAGCTACTTTTTGGCACTCGTAATGGGCCTGGCATTCCCATTCTGATACATAATCAAATATGTCCCTACAGACTTGCTTGTAGGCCAATATGAGGGAGGCACTTTCTTAACTGATTTTCTCTCTTCCCAGATGGCTCTCGCTTGTTTCCAGTTGACAAAAAAAAAGAAAAAAGCAAAACACCTAATCTGCACATCCATAACTTCTCTTTGTATACCTACACCATGAACTACCAAGTTCATGTCTTCTTACTTCAGACATACAAGGCGACTTTCTGAGTCCAGCAGGTATTACCTGTATGTAGGTAGGACTGACCACTAGAATATGGGTAGTACATATAGTGTCTTGTCCCTGAAGAAAATTGACTGTCCCTCCCTTTGCAGAAGTTGCCCACCTGTGGAATCTCAGGATTGGAATCTTTTATAACACAATTTCCTACATTCTGGAATATTGGCTAATTTAGTCTTCTGTATATATGCATTTAGCCATAGCTGTTGAGAGTTCTGGGATGTCCTGCTCCTGTCATGCCTGGAAGACAGTTTTTTTTTTTTTCAGCACTCCACAGGTCCATGGAACTTACAATCTTTCTTCTACATTTTCTGTGATGTCCCCTGAGCCTTGGGTGTGTTGTAGATGTTCCGTTTGGGGTGGGACATTTCACAGTCTTGTGTGACAAGTTGTGAGTCTCTGTAATAAACTCCCTTTACTGGTAAAAAGGGAGAGCTGAGAGCTGCACTAAGCTATGGGTGTGTAGAACTGCTTTAGATAGTTTGATTCTTCATATACATTTTGTATCAGTCTGTTAGTATCTCCAAAATAAAATTATGAATTTTTATTGAAATTAGTTTGGAACCTATAAGTAAAGTTGAAAAAATCTGATATATCAACATTATCGAATCTTCCTCTCCATAAATGTTAAATGCCCTTTTTATCATTTATTTGTGTCTTCTTGCTTTCTTTTATTAGACTTTTGTAGTTTTACTTAGGTAGATGTATTAAGTTTTTTTATTTTTTTTGTATTAAAACTTTTAAGCTAAAATGTATCTTTATTTTTAATAAGATGTAATTTATTTTTAATGTTTTATCTTTACATTTAACTTTTAAAGGATGGCATATATGAAGTTAATTTACTTGAGTGTAAACCTGATATTTTCCAACATTGTTACAATTATTTGCTATACAAATGATTAATTTTGATTTTTTCAACATAAAAAAATTTAGAATCATCATGGAAACAAACATCTTGGAATGTGAGAAAGTTTCTAAGTTTCTAGATTGAGTCATCAAAGGCAGGAGCCCACACTTAGGAGGCAGAAAGATGGAAGCTGGTGCCAAGTTCATTTTTGTTTTTTATTTAGTTCAGTCAGACTGCATCCCATTTAGGGACAGTATTCTTATCTGCTTTATATGAGTGCCCACCTTGTTTTCTCCTAAAGCAGAGCCCTCTCTAGTTCTCCTTTTGTATTGATTTTAATTTTGTCCGCTAACACGTTGGAAATATGTGCAATGCACAATATGCTCCTTTCAAATTTGCACCAATTGTAGAGGGCCTAAATAAGTTAGTTAGCACATATTGTCTTACATGATTATGATTTTTTTGTGGATGATATACTTTAAATCTTTCTTAGCAATTTTTGGAACACTGTTTTTGTAAATGTCTTATCTCAGATGTATAATGTATCTTTTAAATTAATTCCTCTTAGCTAACTGAAACTGTGTGTCCTTTGACTAACAACTTCCCAAATTAGTAGTCTCAGTCAACAGCCACTGTAACTCACAATGACATGACTCAAACCTGTTAAATCATGCATCTTTAAGGTTATATGACATTTGCCATTGCGCAGCTTTTTTCACTTAACATCTTCCTGAGAGCTTCTTTTGTGTTGTAATTAACATAACTCTTAACTTTTAGTCAATAGAGTATTGCATTATATACATTTACCTTATTTTCTTGTCCATTCATCCACTGATGGATACTGAGCCCCTATCCATGGTGGTTGTGAGTCATGTTCAGATATGCACAGAAGCAGTGTCTTGTTTTACTGCTGGTCCCGTTGCTTTGAGTATAAACCGTGTAGTAGAGGCTCCAGATCACAAGGTAGCTCTCGTTTTAGTTATTTGAGGAATCCCTCTTTCATTTTTCAGGAAGGCTATAGTAATTTATATTCCTACTAGCTGTGTGGCTTTCTTCCATGTTGTAGTTACACTTACTGGTTTTTGACATTTCCTAATAGCGTTTCTGATGGGTGTGAGGCAACATCACACTGTAGTTATTTTCCTCTGAATTTACTTATTTTTGTTTACATTGTTCTTTGTTTTAATGAAGTTATTGTGGTTGAATATTTACAGTAATTACCTCCGTGGTTTTCTCTGAAAAAATGTTGCTTATATATTCTGGATCATGAGATTTTAAAATTGAATCAATAATTTATTCTATGACAGTTCTATACAACTTATATATGGGACTTGGACTATTTACACACTTCCAGAGCCCTTTCTCCTCCTCCCAATTCCATGGAACCCTTCTTTCCAAAACACCTTCCTTCCTCGTTCATATCTCTTATTCGTTTGTGCGACCCAGCAAGTTTAATTAGTGTTTTTTTTTTTTTGTTTGCATGAGCATGGGTTGGAGGTGACATATGGAGCTTGAGTAAGGACGTGGTAGGAATAATGAGAAGTCATGTCTGATAACAGCAAGGATTGTTTAATTTTCCCTCTGGCCATTCATAACTGGGAAAAAGACTCTTAAGATTCTATACCTACCTGTTCTAAGCCAATTGATTTATAAGTAATTTGTTGCGATGAAGATTATTTTAACTAATAGATATGTTTATTAAATAATTAGTCTGCTGACTACTACTTAATGATCAAATTTCAGAAAAGCAGGAGGATGTAGTTGGATTTTCCTTTTAACCTCCAGTTTACAAACATTGGCATAGAGACTTATTATTAATTATGGAAGCTCAGCCTTAGCTTATGCTTGTCCCACTAGCTCTTACAACTTAAATTACTGCATTTATTTTAGTTTGCATTCTGTCATCTGGCTTGTTACCTCATCTCTCCGTAATGCCCATGCTACTTCCTCTGTGTCTGGCTGGCGACTCTGGGTATCTCGCTAGCATGTCTTCCCACCCCCAGCCTAAATTCCTGTTCCTACTTACTTTCCCAGCCCGGATGTCCCCTGTATACCTTCTCACTTACTGTTGGCTCTTCAGCTGTTTATTAGACCAATCAGAAGGCATGCAAGAAAGAGACATATCTTTACAGAATAAACAAATATTCTGCAACAGGTGGATGCCCATTGAATTTAGTGAAGGAAACATCAAGTTCCAAATGAGGAACTAGATCCACTCCCAATGCTTAAAGTAACTAAAGACCTGTGACTTACCCTCGCATCTTGAATTAACTGAAAGAGGGGCAGTTACTACCCTGTGAGAATTATTATAGTATTCCAGGAACAAGCAGGATTTGAAATAAGTTAGATGTATGGGCGTGGAGACATTCCTTATCTGGATAAAGACTGAAAGCATGGGTTTTTTTTTTTTTATTTTTTGGTTTTTTGAGACAGAGTTTCTCTGTGGTTTTGGAGCTTGTCCTGCAACTAGCTCTTGTAGACCAGGCTGGTCTCGAACTCACAGAGATCCGCCTGCCTCTGCCTCCCGAGTGCTGGGATTAAAGGCTTGCACCACCACCGCCCAGCCGCTTGGGTTATTTTCTATCAGTATTAAGTGGCATAGTTTGGTCCCAGGAAGCTCAAAGTATCAGCACTGAAATTATATTAATGGCTGTATTCTGGCAGGCCTAAAATGCAGGGGAAATCTAGTGTTTTTGATTTGATAAAAACAGGAAAAGGTCCTTAAGCATTGTTGCCATGACTGGAGTTGCATTGCAGGATAATTTTCTACTAGTTAATCACCAGGATTTGTGAAATAGTAACCAATATGTAAGAAGATTAGTTTGAAAGTCATTAAAATTGTCAAAATTAAATGTAGCATTGAACTAAAATAGATATGTTTAAAAAGGGAATGGGAAAATGTATTTTCAGTAAAACTGATCTGTTAAAGGTGAAGGAGTCAGAGGCAGCTAAGAAGTTTCTGACATTGGTGGTTAACTTGAGAACAGTTCCAAGGACAGTGGCGATCAGGAACCTTGGTGCCTTTAGCCTCTTGGCATCTAAGATGCAGGCAATTTGCACATTTCCTTTAAAGCGTTTGATGAGATCTGACACAATTTCACTCCAAATTCCCTCTGTAGAGAAATTAACTGACTTGAAGTCAGGAGGCCTTATTTTAAATCTTCATTAATCTATTTTATGCCTGTGAAACTTGGAAAGACATCTTTTAAATATCAGCCTCATCACCTGTAAGGAACATATTGGGGTTAATCTCTTACTAAACTCATGAAAACATGCTAGATAATGTATGTAAATCAACTGAGACAATGGCTAATATAGAGTCCCTGAGTTCAAATCTTAACACGTTGCATAGTTGTAGACATCATTGCCTAAAACATGCTGCCTAAGCCTGTATACACTTCCCTATTTAAACCCTCTTTCAAAGAACATATAATATAAAAATTTTCTAACCAAGCACAAAGTGAAGACTCTTCCAAATGGTTTATCTTGGATATATTAGGCAAATTGTTAGTCTATTTTTTATTAACTTCAAATGTTTATACAAGTGTATATATAAATTGAGCATATCCTGCCCACCTGACTATGCTCACTTCCGGCACCTTCCACTATTCCCTTTGTTCTTCCACATAGGTTCATGTTTACTTTTATGTCATATGTTCAGACATATATACGTGTAAATTCTAGAAGTCACAAAAGATAGAAAATGAATAGCATTGGTCTTACCAAGGCTGCTTAATTTACTTAATATGATTATCTCCAGTTAAATCCATTATCCTGAAAAGTGACATAACTTTCTTTCCACAACTGAAACAAGTCTGTTGCATATACCACATTTTCTTTACAGCTTAAAGTTATCCCCAATTTTGTCATATTTACTTAGTCTGTACGACTTAGTTTCTGCCTTCATTACTTGATTCATGTTTTCCAGAGCATCGGAACCATCTATTGAACCAGTCAACTGACTGTTCTCTCATCCTGCTTATTTGTTGATATCCACACTTAAATATAACTCCCTCACCCACAGCAGCTGCTTCTTAGATATCCTCAGACCTCATAGTTGCCTGAAGTCTTTCCATAGCCACCTCTTGGACTCTTGCCTTTTCCATGGCAAACACATCATATTACTGCCTACTTTTGAGACTGTGATGTTCACCTCCTAACAACCCTTTGTCATTTGGGGATTGGTTTGAACACAGTCTGAGTTTTACTACTCCCTTGGATCTGAGATCTGGATGTTGACCAGCTATCTTTTAGAGATTTTGTTTTTATGAATATGGGTGTTTTTCCTGCATGTATGTCTGTGCACCATGTGTATACAGTGCTTACAGAGACCAAAAGATAGCATCAGAAGATAGGACTCTTGTTATAGATTTTCATGAGGTGTCATGCAAATGCAGGGATTTGAACTAAGGTCCTCTGTAAGAAAGCCAGTCAGTGCTTCAAGCCATTGAGACATATCTCTAACATTCCAGTTATTTTTAAAACCATTGATGGTTGCTTGTTATAATGATAAAAATTCTTTAAATTATTTCAGGTCATAGCTTCACCTAGATTCTTTATTATTAAATTCATATTTTGCTAAGCTGCTTTTGACAAGGGTGTTAAAAGAAAGCAATGCAGAAAGAAGACTTTTTTTAAAAAAAACAAATGAGGCTAAAACGGTTCTATATACAGATGCTAGGGATGAAGCTGCAACCTTAGCATACCTCAAAATTAGCTAAATAGGATCATATAATAAAATATAAGAACAAAAACTAAAAGCAAAATATAGAAGACAGTTTATGGGTAAATCTAAGGTCACCTTGAGCTACACAAGATTGAATCTGACTAAAAGAGAAAAAGGTTACGAAAAGGTGATCCCAGCAGTTGGATCACAAGCCTTAATCTCAGCACTAGGGAGGTAGAGTCAGAATTGACATAACTGGACAGAAGGAGACAGGAGTGACATGACTGGGCAGAGAGAGGAATATAAGGCAGGAGGAGACAGGAGTTTGGGAGCAGTCTGAGGATTCAATCTGAGATGCAGTCTGTTCACAAGACAGCATTCAGTCTGAGGATTCATAGAGACAGGATTGCCCATTTGGTCTGATCACTGGTAGAGGTAAGAACTCTCTAGTGTTTGGCTGCTCTGCTTCTCTGATGTTTCAGCATTAACCCCTATATCTGACTCCAGGATTTTATTAAGAACAGTTAGAATTCGTGCTACAATGTCCCCTATTGAATCCTTTTGGAAGAACTTGTGGCTTTGCCAGGGAGTACCCACAATAGGTGTCTTTTAGGGTGTGCTAAAAGCAGCATTAATCTGTCTTCAAAGAGAGGGTAAAGTTCATCTAAGGAGTCTGCACTTTAGCAGTTTTCAGTTATGTTAATATTTCCAGAGTCCGTTGAATTTTGTTACCTCTTGAGTCTTTCCTAGGTCTCTTCCAGCACAGTCCATTGCTAATGGAAAACTAAGGCCATGTACATGGGAGCTCTCATTCCGTGTATGACAGGGGAAGTCAGTTCAACCACCTTTCTTAAGTATTGTTCTCATACAGTGATGCAAGTGTGGGGTTCAGAAAAACTGCTCACTGATTGGTGAACTCAGGTGCAAAAGACAAGAGGAAGAAGGAAGTATACTTCACCCCCTTCAAGAGCAGATGGGCAGAAAATAAGGATGGTACCATTCATACTCTGTTTTGAAAGCATCCACATTCTCTGAATAGTTCAATTGGGGGAAGCAGCACTAGTGCTTTGAAGTTATTTGAAGATCCAAAGTGGCCAGCAAAATCTCCTGTTCATCTGACAACACAATAGGCAACCTGTTTCCCTCCCAGGTTCTCCAAAGTCTCAACAGTTTTCGCATTGCACAGAACTTCAAGGACTCCAGATAAGCTCACCTATGAGCTCCAGAGTTGATCACTGGTGCAAGCTGTAAATGAGCCTAATTTAACCAAGACAACAGAGGCTTATGATTACCCAGTGATCTGTACAAGGAGAAATGAATCTCTACGAGGTTCGGTGCATTCTTGGACATTTCATTCATACAAAAGTCTGTGAAAGCAGCTTGAGTCTGGATGAATGGGGTAGCTCTGCAGGTTCCTTCACTTCCTTCTAAGCATCTCCTATAGCTCTGATGAAAATCACTTGGATTGATTTTTTAAAAATATCATCCTTCATAATTGTAATGTTCCTGGATGTGACTTTATGCATACATGTTTCTTTTTTGACCAAGCTGCAAACTTTTGACATCCTTCTTCTCTGCTCTTTTTTATTCCAAGTTTTCACCATAAATGTAGCTAAAAGAAGCTATTCATGCCCATGCTGCAGCCTGAATGCTATACATCTCCAACATTCCCTTTGCTAATAAAATAGTGTAACAGTTCTCAACTGAACTTTCCACCAGGCAGTGGTGGTGCATGCACTCCACTCCCAGCACTCAGGAAGCAGAGGCAGGCGGATCTCTGTGAGTTTGAGGACAGCTGGTCTACAAGAGCTAGTGCCAGGACACCTAGAGATCTTACACAGAGAAACCCTGTCTCAAAAATCAAAGCAAGAAACAAAAATCAACAACAAAAATACCACTTAGCTTCCCACTGTATCAGGGCATGGACATAGTGCTTTTAATTTTTTAATTTTTTTTTTGTGCGTGATATTTCCAGGTTGACTTCTAGTCCAATTCTTATTAGAATCTGCTTTTATCTAGAATCTCGGTATAACCTGCACTTTCTACAGTGTTGCCAGGATTACGGGCACTGAAGCTTTTGCCAGAGCTCTTCACTATGCTCCATGTACAACACTGAATGCTTTTCCTAGTTTACTGTTGTAAGGTTTTCCAGACATCTTCATTAGACCAACCACAGTGACTTTTCCATATTATCAACTATAGTCACTCTCTCAAACCCACTACTGAATGGCAGTCTCATGTGATGTTCTTCCATTTCATAACACAACCTCAAGAGAACAAACTTACAATAGTAAATGTTTGATTTGGAACTTGCAGTCTGTGATCCAGTTACACTATGGCCTTGGGAACTGTGATGTGGTCCAAATTATGGTAGTAAATGCAGGACAAAGCAGAACTTTTCATCCTGTGGTGAGTTAGCAAACAAGAGTGAGGGAAATGGGAGAAGGGGACGAGTAGAAATAGAAAGAAGGGAGGCAGGAAGAATGTGGGCACATTCACAGTTGCCTCTGTCTTCAGCCTTCTAGAATCAAGTGAAAATTCGTTGCTGCTAAGACATCCATCGTGATTATGTTTTGTAGTACTCATTGCTAACTAATGTATTCAGTCTTAATTTGTTACTGAGGTACATACGAAATGGTCCGTTCTCAAAAGCCTAGAAAGAGGGAGAAGTTTAACAATGTCATGAACAAGCCAATCATTTGGCTCTCTAAGAAGCATCTCAGTCCTTCTACGGATTTTTTTCACTCGGTTTACCCCTCAACATTGTTTAAACTTAGCTGTTAAGAAGTACATCAGTTAAGGGTTCAAATAAATATAGTCTGTGTCTGTGAAAAGATCCTATTGTAATGATAAGATAAACAAATGAAAATATTTTAAAATTCCCCTGATGAACTATGGCCAAGATGGCAGCAAAGGGAAATGCTCCCCAAACTCTCAAAGGCAGGATGTCTAAGAGGCCTGTGAGAGGTTTGGGGAGTAGTTGGAATTGACAGCAAGAGATTTGTATTTTGAGGTAAAGTTTGGGGGACATATGAATGTGGCAAGAGATCACTAATAGATTTTAAATAGAATTAAATAAAATAATGACTTGAGAAGACTACTTTTCCTATGTAGATGATTAAGTATCTCTTGATATTTTAGATGAGGCAATGCTTTAGGAAGGTTTGGTGTTGGAGGACTAGATTACAATCCTGTGAGTCACAGCTGACATTATACACAATGAAGCAGGTTTTACAGTGGAAACCCCTCATTTAGATGTAGACATTAGTAGTTTAATATAGCTTTAGAAATTTCCTATGATGAAGTTCGTTGGTACAAATTCATATTCAGTCCAATGGCAGCTTGCCCAAGTCAGCAATATGTTACTATACCCAAAAGACCACCATTAAGCCACCCAAAGTGAACCTAATGTTGTTATTAATTTGATGAGAGATTCTTATTCATTAGACAAAATATCTTACTGGAGAGATACTAATTTTATAATAGTAACATCAGGAAGGGCCCTGAATTAATTTATTGAACCTGCAAAGAACTTGACATCTGTGTGTAAATTAAAAGAGGTTTTGGAATAAATGGAAGATTAATCTGCACAGTTAGACCCATGTAATAAAAACTGGTTTAGAAGAACATTCTTTCTATAGTCACAAGAAAAAGACAGCTTCCAGACAAGCACTCTTCCTTTTTGGGAATAGTCTGTTACATCTGCCATTGTCCCCTACAATTGGAGAACACAGACTGTTAGTAGTTGTTTCACGTAGCGACGTAACCTCACCATGCCACACTTAACATCCCTTTATTTATACACACAACACCCTTTTCATATCCTGTAATTTCTCATTGAATGTAGTGACAGATTCCTACTTTGGTTTTTAGATATAAGAAGCAAGCTGCTTATATCAGATATTGCTTTAATTACAATGGCTGCAAAAGCATCTTTCGTATCTTTGGCACTTTGACAAAGAAGTGTAAAAGAACTCACAGAGATCTTATGGGAATGCCAAAGCTTTTCGAGAATAAACAATGACAGATCGCAGCTGTATGGCTTTTCTGCTGCACTAGGTTCTATTACTTAAGGAAATCGCCTGCTGTGACAGGACAGAGGCAGAACTCTGGGGCTTGAGGGGCCCTACATTCTTAGTGGTACCAATGAGCGATGTCTAAATTGCAGCGAGTGGTTTCTCTGTACGTTAAATGAACCACTAGATCAGTGGTTCTTCTTGGTGTTTACCCAAAGGATTCAAAGTCACCATATCTCAGACACTGAACATAAATGTTTATAGAAACACTGTTGATAATCGCAGTTATGAAACCAACCTAGAAAGATGGGTAGAGGAAAAGTGGAGTGTGTGCAGGCAAGCATGTTTAAAGTGATACTTTTCAACCACAGAGAAGAATTCAGTTACGTTGTTTTCAGGATAGCAGATGCAATTATAGATAATCATATTAATAGGATTAAGCTAGTCTTAGAAAGATAAATATACGTTTCTCTCATTTGGTCTTTCTAGATCTTATATAGATACATAACATCCTGTATGTTATGTGCTGTGAAGTTGAAGAAAATCTGTGTAGAATAAAAACTCTAATAGGAAGGGAAGAGCAGGAGGAAGGATAGAAAAGGACTGATTCAGTATCCAAAATATACTTTTGTATAAAGAGAAAATACATTTACTAAATCCTGTGACAGGGTACCTTGATACTGACAAATGTTTGTATTAAAATTTTCTTCTGTAAAATGTGTGCATATGGTTTCAGGAAGTTCATCCAGCTTCTGCATTGTTGTTGGAAACTGGAGCTTTGCCCCAGCTCTGAAACATTCCGATTGTCTGTTTATGATCCCAACTCTAGAGATCCATACTTTGGTTTGGCAGCTGTTCTGCCTGGGACACCTCTGGTTCTTCTGGGGTGGCTAATGCACAGTCCGCAGGCCAGCTGTGTTGATTTGTTCCATGACCTCATTAGGCAGCCCTAGTATTTCCTAACTCAGGCTATGCATATTTTCTCCCTACTACCCTAAAGCTTTTCTGTTTGATGTACTGTGAAGAGTTGGACACATCTCAAAGTCACGAGTATGCCAAAAAGAAAATATAACTTCCATTAGTGCTTTGGCTCTGTCTGTGTTGACGTTAGATCTGGATAAGATTTTTGGCTCATTTCTTAAATATTTTTTTTAGATTTTATTTTATTTTCATTATATTTTATGTTTTAGTTTTGAGATTATAATTACCTCACCTCCTTCCATTTTTATCCTCAAACTTTCCAATATACCCCTCTCTGCTCTCCTTAAAATTCATGGCCAATTTTTTTTCACTAATTCTTATTGTATGCATATATGTTTATGTATATATACACACACACACACATATTCCTAAGTATAACCTTGTATGTATGTGTTCCAAGCTGATTGTTTGGCACTCAAAACCCCTTCTGGGGGAAGTTTACCTCTCCCACTCCCAGCTGAAACTGGAAACACCGCTAACTACTCATTGATAGTAAAATCATGGTTATGAAGGAATCTATCTCCTCTAATTTACTAAATCAGCAAAATCCCTTACAAAAAGCTATGAACATTTGTCTTCAGCCATCATCAAGGTAACTCCTCTCCTGTAGTAATAGGAGCAGCAGGC
>NW_026067923.1:3558981-3596896 GCF_014885135.2 Alexandromys fortis
TATATATATATACATATATACACACATACACACACACAGTATTGGCCCATAAAAAATGCTCTGCTACACTTTGACTTGTGGCTGACTACCTAAGTCTCAGTACCTGCTTCCTCCCTTTTCTCACAAAAAGGTGTACCTCTACCTCTCGAGGTAAATTCTGAGGATTCTGTGCTAGTTGTTTTGAACTAAGAAATTATGCTAGATTTCATGTTGTACCATGGTAAGCATGGAACAGTCTTCTGCTAGGCTGATCTATCCTAAACAGATCCCAACCTGGAACAGTGGAAGAACCTCAGGGTCAGTGATCATCATCATTTATGACTAACTAAATTCTAGGCTATTACTGGAACTTGGGGGTGGAGGCTTTAATCAAACTTTAGTCTTCACTATATTCATGACTATTGTAAAGGTACCCTTTAGACTCTTGCAAACTTTACAGGTGATAATAATTCTGTCTCATTGTGGCCTTGGCTGGCTCAGAACTCACCTTGTGATCCATGCTAGCCTTATACTTTTTAGTGATTTGCCTGCTTCTGCTTCCCAAGTACTGAGCCATGCATGGTTGCAAGACATTTTAAAGTGGCCAAAATATTTAATTGTTTTGTCAGTTCAATCTTTTTAATAACACAAGCTATAAATGTTAAAATCAGTGTTTATTTGAAATAAAACCATATACTGTCTTGCAGAAGACTTGAGTTTGAGTCCCAGCACCGATATGCTTCACAACAGCCTTAGACTCCAGCTCTAGGGTATCAGATGCCTCTGACTTCCTGATACCCTGACATACATCATACACATAAACGACAATACACATTTAGAAATATAAATGGCATGCAAATGAGCATGCCTTCACAGCCTGCTTTCCTAATTATCAAGGAATCTCATTATCTAATACTCAATTTACTAGTCACAGTCAGGCTTAAACTCTCTGAACCTGTGCACTCAGGCTTTGCAGACAGGGATGCTTTGTTGCCATGGAGTCATCTTACAGTTGTGATGTCACTGTAACTACCCTTCACTAGAGCTTGCTTCTTCCAGAGAGTTCTCTCTCTATTTTGTTACATCTGATTCTCTTTGATGATAAGTTCTGCTCCTTGGGCACTTGCCGCCATCTTACTGCTGCCTTTTCCTGTTTATTATATCCTATATATTTTGAAAATTGTCATCATAGATTTATTTTCCCTAGTATGGCCTCCAAAACTTGATGTGGTATTTAGCCTTACTTACTTTGTTTTCTGTGTTTTTTAATATGTTTATGCTTTTAACTCACATGCACTTTAACACTTAAGGAATGTGTTTGATAAATGAAGAGTAGGTTCTTTTCCTACTGGTTGCTTATGATGATGAATAAAAAGTCTTTGGCTAAAATATGTATTGAAGGGTTTTTTTGTTGTTCTTTTTTGTTTGACTATTATGTTAAATTTTTAAGAGGCTTTCACTCTGCAGCCCAGGATGCGTTAGAACTCACTTTGTAGATCTGATTAGCCTAGACTTTGCAGTATTTCTACTGCTTCTGAATCTGTAATGCTAGGATTATAGATAGGAACCACACATCCAGTTAGATTTGGATTTGTAAGAATTTTCACTGTGTTATAGCAGTGATGTGGAGGTTGGAAGACAACCTTGGGGTTGCTCCTTACCTTCCATCTTATTGGAGGACAGGGCCTTTTATTTAATTTTAGACATTGTGCGTCCAGGAAACTCAGCCCATGGTCCATCAGGAGTTACCTGTCTTTGTCTCCCATCTCAGAGTGGAGGGCCAGAGTTGCAGACAGGTAGCTTGGAGCTGACTCTACTTTGGACCTGGGGGTCTGCACTGAGGTCCTAGTGCTTTTGCAGAGGGTGCTTTACCCACTAAGCCATCCTCAGAACCTCAACTAGCTTGCTATTTTGAATTTACACATGGATTTTCACTTGTGCTGGTATCTGCGGCTGAAAAGACACTGTGCATCAAATCACCTCTTTTCTCTGTAAAGCTTTGCAGCTCTCTGTGTAGGTGTGGGTCTCTTTGGAATACCCTTTTATTCTATTGATTTATTTGGCTACCTCTGGCCTGATGCTGTACTTTATTGATTACCATAGTCTTATAATAGGTCATTATAGCAGATATAATTGTCCCTCTAACTTTGCTGAAACTTTTCAAAGCCGTTTGGTTGATTCCTCTGTATTTCTACTTGAGATAGTTTGCGTTCCCTCTGTCTCTCTCTGTCTCTGTCTCTCTCTCCCTCTCCCTCTTATTTATTTGAAGGAAGGATTTATCTTTGCTCACATCTAAACGAGTCCTATTTTAAACTCCCATAAAAATTCCTCTGATAATGCATTTGCAGTTCTCCTGTGTCCCCACTGTTTAAAGCCGGACATCACCTTTTGAATCAGTTGACCTCTGAACAGGATATGCCTCTTGCGACTCTGTTGACTCATGTCCCCATTAGTGTCGCTTTTTTCTAGTTTCTTCTCTTGGCAGTTTTGCAAGTTTCTTCTTTTCTTATGCTGTGACGGTAGCAGTGTTATGCTGCAGTCATAAAATTAGTTGAAAATATGCTCTCTTTCATTTTTATGGAAGATTTTATTTTAAAGGTTTACTTTATTTTGCTGTATCCAACCTGGAATTTTTTACATGTTAGGCAAGCGATCTATGTCTATGTTATTTCACCAGCCACAGCCACAACACATTTTTGAGATGTAAAACTTTTTAAAAGATTATTTATTATTGAATTTGTGCATGTGTGTGTGTGTCTGAGTATGGGTGTGCATGGCATAGTTCACTTGTTTTACGTCAGAGTCCCACTTTGTAGAGTTGGTGTAATTTTTCCATCAAATGGCTCTTTGGATTCAGACCATCAGGCTGGATACCAAGAACCTAAACACACTGACCCATCTTGCCAGCCTGATTTTGATATTTGATATTGTTTCTTACATGAGTATTTTGAAAAATATTACCAGCAAAGTCGACATGGTCTGAATTTCTTTGGTTAGTATTTGTAGGAATGATGTCACAAATTCAAATGAAGTATAAGTAGCTGTTTCTTTTAATTACCGTTAACAGTTGAAGCCTTTGCTATTTCTTCTGTGCTTTAAAATTTGTTGTCATACATGTTTTATACATGCTGTCATACATGTTTCCACAGTGTTCTCTTATAGCTGTGCCTTTGAAGCACTCCCCTCTTGCTCTCAGTTTTGGTCATGTGTTCCCTCTCCCTCTTTCTATCTCACTCTCCTTTAATCATTCTGGTTATATTTCTCTTTTATTTATAGCTTCCAGACAACTAACCATTATCTAGTTACTCTAATCTTTTTTTTGTAACTCATTAAAAAAACTATCATTGGATCTTCTATCATCTTTTGATTCCTACTTACTAATCTTCTGTTATAGCTCTCATTTCTCTCATTTAATTTAGTTATTTGCTGTTCTTTTTTCTTTTTAAATGAGTTGGTAATATTTTTTAATCAGATGTTGGTTATTTAGTTAATTTGTTGGAATGCTGAGTGTAATATGTTACTTTTGGTAAAGTTTCCTACTTTGCAGTTCAAGGAGACAAAAAGAGGAGCATGATGGGACATATTCTTCCTCTGGGGCAGAACTGAGAGATCAGAATTTTGACATGAGTTTCTGTGTCTTTCTGTCACTCTCTCACATTAGCCTGACAGCAGGCATCTGGCTTGCAAAGTACATCTTTTTTTTATATTAAAGCAACTGTGTTTATGGAATACATTTAATAATTTTCTCTATATAATGAAAGTAATTATCTGAGATTAGAGAATGCTTCACTTAAACTGTAAAGGGTATTTGAAAAAGAATGCAGTTTAGAATGAATTTGTTCCAGAAACAGGAAACATTTACTTCATTGGTTTCTAACACTAGTGCTGTGGGATAGTGCTCTTGGTCACTGAAAAGATTTGTCACTCATATTGGCTTAATAAAATACTGATTGACCAGTAGCCATGCAGGAAGTATAAACAGACTATGAGAATTCTGGGAAGAGAAAAGGAAGATACACAGTCATCATTCAGAAACAGAGGAAGCAAATGAGAATGCCTTACTGAGAAATGATATCAAGCGACATGGCTAAACATAGATAAGAATTAGGGTTAATTTAAGTTGTAAGAGGTGGTTAATAATAAGCCTGAACAATAGGCTAAGCAGTTTATAATTAATTTAAGCATCTGTTTGTTTATATGGAACTGAATGGCTGTGGGGCTGTGCAAGACAGAAACCAATCATAATATTGACTCTCCATGAAGCAGGAAGACACTTACAAAACATAAATGTGGTGAGGTCATCACTGTTGTAATAATAGGCTATTCATGAATCTTTAACTAATAAGTTGTTTTAGAGATTAATTTTGTATTATAATCTCACAGGGTGAGGAGACTCCTGTTGTAGAAGTTCCTCACCACTCTCTCTGCCTTGTAGAGTTTCATTCGAGTGAGAAAAAAACAAAAACAACAACAACAAAAAAACCTATAACCTGCCAGGTGTCAGTGGCAAAGTGAAATGAAAAAAATTGCAAGTTAATAATAGTGACACCTCAAAAAAATTTACTGGACAATTTAACATTGTTTCACTCAAGGTCACTTCTCAGAGGTGATTATTCTTGGTAATTTGTAGATGAGGCATTTCCACCATGGTCATGGTTAGTGACAACTGAGAAAGCGCCACAGGAGGCTTGAGATCCAAGGTTATCAGTCTCCCTCATGTGAGTCAAAATCCACAGTACCACTTGTCTTTTCCTGAAACCTAGCACAGCAATAATGCTCAAAGAAATGAAACTTAAAGTCTGCGCTATCTTTTATTTGCAGTATAAAGTCATCCTTATGTGAAGTATTGGTGGAAGGACGGGGAAGGGCATTGTTTAGCTCTTATGCGGCATTTCATTTAGGAAATTTCTAGTGAATGTTCTTAGTATTTTACCCTGATGTCTTAAGAAACCACTGTAGATTTTATTCTACGTAAATATATGTCAATTATAGCTGGAATTTTAGCTTCCAGAAAATGCCTGAATATACTTTCTTTTACCCAATAAAAAATATATTATAAACAGTCTTTTATAAACCATTTTTATTACATATAAAAATTTATATATTATAGACAAGTACAAAAGAAGAAAATAAACTTTTCAAAGCTATATCATATGCTGATGTTTACTGTATCATTTTCAAACTGATGTACAAATGTATATGTGTCAACATGTATGTGTGATCACAGGAGAGAACAGAAAGACAATATATTAATTTACACTTTCTGTTTTAAAATTTTTAATTAAAAGACAATTGCATAATTCCCCAACTCTTTTCTCCAACCTTTCTAATGTAATTACCTGCTCTCTCAAACTTATGACATCTTTTTAAAAATAGTTCTTCTTAAATACACACACACAGATGATAAAAATGTAAATATAACCTGCTCAATCTGTTCAGTGCTACTTGTATAGATATATTTTAGGGATAAGCTGCACTCATGAAATGGCAAAAATATGGCTGCCTAAAAAAGTCTTGAACAATTCTAATACCAATTTCCGCCCCTAAGTAGATATGGGACATGCCGTGGGCCTCATTCCCGAATGAGCTATGAGAAATTAACTACAAAGAGACAGGAATTAGATTTTATCCAGGGATGAGCTCCCTCGGTGGTTATACAAGGCCAATATATTTAAAATTTCTTACTATTAGTGTGTATAGAGGACATGCATGACATGCATGTAGAGATCACCATATAGTTTTATATAGTTACTTGCATTTTTTTTTTAACTTTTTGTTTTTATTTGTTAAAAAAAACCCAAACTATCTTTTTCCATTTTACATACCAATCCTAGTTCCCACTCCCTTCTCTCCTCCCATCCCTTCCATCTTCCCTCCTGCTCTATTCCCCATTCCTCAGAGAGAGTAAGGCACATAATTTTGGGGAAGGTCCAAGGCCCTCCCTACTATATCTACAATGAGCAAGGTATCCCTTCAAATAGAATGGGTTCCGAAAAGCCAGTAAAGCAGTAGGGATAAATCCTGGTGCCAATGCCAGTGGCCCCTCAGTCTGGACCAGCCATGCAACAGTCAGCTACATTCAGAGGGACTAGTTTAGTCATATGCTGGTTCCTTCCCTGTCTGGCTGGAATTGGTGAGCTCCCATTAGCTCAAGTAAGCTGTTTCAGTGTGTGTCCCCATCATGGTCTTGATCTCTGTGCTCATATTCTCATTCCTCCCACTCTTCAACTGGACTCTGGGAGCTCAGCCCAGTGCTCCACTGTGGATCTCTGCCTCTACTTTTATCAGTTGCTGAATGGAGCCTCTATTGTGACATTTAAGATACTTATCAATCTGACTACAGGGCAAGGCCATTCAAGCACCATCTCCACTATTGTTTAGGGTATTAGCTGGGGTTGTCCTTATGGATTCCTGGAAATTTCTCTAGTGCCAGGTATCTTGCTAGACCTATAATGGCTCCCTCAATCAAAATATCTCTTTCTTTACTCTTCACCCTTGTCCTTCTCCCATCTCAAGTATTCTGTTCCCTCAAGCTCTCCCCCCTTCTCTTCTCCCCTCCTCCTCTTTTGCCCTCCCTTTCCCCCTCATCTCCATGTTCTATTTTTTTAAGGAGATCTTATCTATTTCTCCTTCCCAGGAGGTCTATATATGTTTCCCTTAGGGTTCACCTTGTTACTTAGGTTCTCTATGGTCATGAATTATAGCCTCATTATCCTTTGCTTTACAGATAGTATCCACTTATGAGTGAGTACATACCATGTTCATCTTTCTGGGTCTACATTACCTCACTTAGGATGTTTTTTTTTTTTTTCTAGTTCCATCCATTTACATTCAAATTTCAAGGCATTTATTTTACCACTGAGTAATAGTTTTTTTTTTTTGTGTGTGTGTGTGTATACCAAATCTTTATCCTTTAGCAAAACTATTCTGAGATACTATCTTACACCAGTCAGAATGGTTAAGATCAAAAGATAGTTTATGCTGGAGAGGTTATGAAGTAAGAGGAAAACTCCCCAATGCTGGTGCGAAAGAAAACTTGTATAGGCATTATGGAAATCAGTATGACAGTTTCTCAGAAAATTGGGAATCAATCTACCTCAGGACCCAGCAATATCACTCTTGGACATATACCCAAAGGATGCTCAATCATACTACAAGAACATTTGTTCAACTATGTTTATAGCAGCATTGTTTGTAGTAATAACCAGAACCCGGAAACAACCTAGGACTTTTACTCTTAAACTCTTTACTCTCTAGTCTTTTGGGGGACCTGCCACCTAACTCCCAAATAAATCACATGGAGGCTTATTCTTAATTACATATGCTAGCTTAGCTTGACTTGTTTCTAGCCAGCTTTTCTTATCTTAAATTATCCCATCTATCTTTTGCCTCTGGTCTTTTATCTTTCCCTATTTCTGTATACCTTTCTTTACTTCTTACTCCATGGCTTGCTGAGTAGCTGGTTGGCTGGCCCCTGATGTCCTCAGCTCCTTGTTCTATCTTGTTCCATCTCTCCTCCTCCCAGATTTCTCCTTCTATTTATTCTCTCTGCCTGCCAGCCCTACCTATCCTTTCTCCTGTCTCACTACTGGCCATTCAGCTCTTTATTAGACCATCAGTTGTTTTAGAAAGGCAAAGTAAACAGTAATTGTTTAACACAGTTAAACAAACGAAACATAAAAGAATGCCATACACCATCGTATCACTAAAAAAAAAAATGTTTCGCAGCAGAAACAAATGTAACACATCTTAAAATAATATTCCACATTTGCTTTGCTATTTTTCCATTTATGTGTGTTCTTGGGATCAAACTTCTATTGCCAGTCTTGTAAAGCAAATGCTTTTACCTCACTGGCAACCTCTGCACTGACCCAGATTGCAATACTTTAAAAATGGTTTATACCGGAGATCTGAGTATGGTTGGTCATGCCTGTAATTCCAGAACTTGACATTTTGAGGTAAGCTTTGACCATATTACAAGTTCAGGGCCAGGTTGAACTATGTACTAAGACCATGTCTTGAAAATAAGTAAAATAACATCATAATCAACAACAAAAATGTAAGCACTAGTATTTGTACAGTGTGTACAAGGTCTAAGGTTGACTTCCCATCATGAACATAAAGAATTCCAGTAAGAATATAGTCTTGTGAGAAGAGTATCCATGGACATTTTTGTCTCAGTTCCTTTGACATCTTCAATTTCAGTGGCTTCCTCACACATCTGCAGTATCTGAAATTGATGGGTAGTGTGGATATTTTCAGTCACCAGTTGATCACTTCTGAAATATATGTTCCTTTCAATATTGATCAGTTTACAGAGTAAAATTTAAAAGTGAAAACAATCACAATTTAGATATTTAATACATATTACAAAATACTTTGCAGAATCATCTAAGCATACACTTCCCCACCAGCCAAATTTAAAACCCTGATGTTGTTGTGTTCTTATGAAACAGACATTCTTGTTAGGTGAGTGTGTGGTGTCTTGTGGGTTAGTGATGGTGATTTCACATCCACAAGTTTAATAGTTTAATGGACTATGTTTTGTAAAAGTCCTACACACACACACACACACACACACATATTGCTTCCTCTCCATTACTCTCCATTTCTGGTTAAGTCAACTTTTTTTTTGGGGGGGGTCTTTTGTCACAGTTGCACTTGACTAATTTTGTTTATATTCCCCTTCAATGTCTACTAATCTTTTCTTTATTTCTGTCTTCTGGTTATGAAGTTTGCACATTCACTAGACAAACTTGCATAACTAAATATTTTAAGTTTGTTTCTGCTAATGTTTTATATTAAATATTTCAACCAACAAAGAATGTATTACTATGTGTGAATTAAGGCAAAAATTAACATATGTTCTATAACAATTTAGCTTAATGTTTGTATTGGTTTGCCATATTTCCTTTATAGTAATTGATATTCAAGCTAAATTCTGAAGGTGCTTAAATTATCCAGAATGTGCTCTTCATTGCATATTCAGAAACTGAAAAAACAGCAAGCAAGATTTTCTTTTTAGCATTGTTATATCTCCATAGAAATGCCTGTAATTGTGTCAAATTTTTACAGCTTTTAATATTTTTTTAATTCCAGCAGCTTTATGGAAATTCATTTTATATAGAAATGCCAATCATTATGTATTTCTATCATCCTCCTATGCTTTGGCAGTCACCTTTCTTCTTTCATCGCTAGCTTCTGGCAAGTGTTGATTTGCTTTTTATTCTGCAGTGTTTGAAGAGTTCATATGGATGAGATAATATAGCAGGTGGCCTCCTTGGCCTGGCTATTTCTCAGCCTAGTGTGTCTAAGATTCGTCTCTTCCTTCTCACTGCAGACCAGTCTGAAGTTATGTATATTTACCATTTGCATTTCCATTTCCATGTACACTATTAGGAATTTTAATTCAGATGATGTTTTTCTATTATAAATATAGCTTTTAAGAACATATACATCTATATATGTTGACATATAAACTATAGAAACAGTATGTCTACTTTTCTGTACAATTTGCAAAGAATCACTACATTAGTTTGGGGATAATCAAAATTATGCCAATATTGAGTCCTTCAGTTTACAAAGGTAATAGTTTTTATTTTCTCATATTAAGTCTGATTCTACCATTTGGTGAAGGGCAGGTAATTCCTATGTTGGAAATATTTCAAGGATGGAGCTATGACTTAGATAGCTAATTTCTTGCCTTCTAAGCATGAAGATCTGAGTTTGATCACCAAATTCATGTGTAAAACCAGGCCTAGAAGTACATGCTTGTAATCCAACATTGGGAGTAGTTGGTCTTTTTACACTTTGGGGGAACCCATCAAACTCATCAAACTCCCAAATAAATACATGGACACTTATTTTTTCTTATGAATGCTCAGCCTTAGTTTGATTTTTTTGGCCAGTTTTTCTAATTTAAATTAATCCATTTTCTTCTTCTACACTTAGCTTATGGGCTTTTAACATTTGTTTATTCAATACGTCTTTATTAACTTTTTACTCCATGACTGTCTGTGTAGCTGGGTGACTGACCCTGGTGTCTTCCTTTCATCCTTTTTCTGCTTCTGAATCTTCCCTCCAGTCTAGATGTCTCCTCATATGTATTCTCTTTCCTTGGCAGTACCATCTGTTCCTCTGTAATGCCTTGCTATTTACCATTCAACTCTTTATTAAACCAATCAGGTACTTTAGATAGACAAAGTAACACAGCTTTACAGAATTAAACAGATGCAACTTAAAAGAATGCAACACATCTTTGCATCATTAAACAAATATTCCACAGCATACATGAATGTAACACATATTAAACTAATTTTCCACAGCAACTGGGGGATAGAGACAGAGGAGAATCCTGAGATTCTAGGGTGCAATGATTCCCTGTATTAAAAAAAAATCAAATTTGGGTGGATGAATAGAGAGATGTCTCAGTAGTTAAGAGCAATTACTGTTTTTTCAGAGAACTTGAGTTTGGTACTCAGCACCGACATGGTAGGTAATTCACAACTACCTCTAATTCTAGTTCCATGGTATCGGATGTCTTCTCAAGTCTGTGGGTACCACACTAATGTGCGCATACCTACATGCCTACATAAACTTACATATACTCATAAATGAAAACATATCTTTAAATTTTTAAGGTTAGTGCCTTATTCACTTTCCTATAGTAGTGAAGAGACACCATGACCAAGACAACTGTTATAAAAGAGAACATTTTCCATTCCAAAATGGAAGAAAGGGAATACTGGACCAAAGCAAGACATAAAACTATCTGGGCAAACTCCAAACTCTGCATCTCCATACCTGATACCAAAATACTCTTCATATTTTCAATTCCTTTCAACTTTTTTTTTTTCTGTAACATGCCTTTTTCTCTCAAGCTGATTCCACTCCCTGTTAACAGATCTCCTTGGCAGGTGTCCCACAACTCTGGCATCTCTAACATATTGGAGTCTTCAAGGCAACCCAGGTTTTACCATTACAGCCTCATGCAGGGGCCTCTCTAGGCCTCCATCCAGGGACACGTGACCACATTCTTGGCCTCAGTAGCTTTCTTTAAATCAAAAATGGTAGATTCCATAACCCACTTCTTCTATCTTTGAATCTAAAGCCAGGACCATGTGACTGAAGGTACCTAGTTCTGCTGCTTGCTGGGGCTGGAACATGGCTCTCTCTTAAATTACAACCTCACTAGCTTTTTGTTTTCAACTGTTTTCTTCATTGTCTAGACATGGCTGTCCCACAACTGGGTCTGTAGATGAGGCTGGCCTCAGACTCAGAGATCCACATGCCTCTGCCTCAGGAGTACTAGTATTAAAGGCGTGCACCAAAAAAAGCCATCTCTAAACTTTTCTTTAATTCTTTTTCACAAATTCAAACTTTAGCTGAGTGGGGTTTTTCCCTGAGGTCACCATTCCCTTTATTCCATTTTTAAATTTATCTCCTTAAATACAGGACTTTGCTTTATTCCACTTCCTGGTGTTGTTTTCCTCCTCAAATTGTACAGCTTGTATTTTTACCTGCTTGGTTTGCTCTTTTTCATTGTAACTTTTCATTAGAGTTATCGCGAATAACTACACGAGAGAGTTTATACTAGACTGTTTTGAGATATTCTCTGCCAATGTAATTATTCCAAAGCTTTTCTCTTTAGCCTCAGACAGACTTTTTGGACAAACACAAAAAATAGTTCCATTGTTCACCAAAATAGCACATGAATCATCTTTTGGCAACATACTAAAATACTTCCCCTGTGAAACTTCTTGCACTAAGGCCCCACAATTCAAGTATTCTGTCCTCCTAATAATATGTCCCATTGAACTGTTCTATATACCACCTGGGCACATAACTTCTGCTTATACTGGATACTTTCAGATTTTATATGCATAATTCTTTTCCTCATTTCCATGGAATACTGCTCCATGGATTACCTCTTCAAAAGCAGAGATCAATTCTGATAGAACCTTTATCTACATCTCATATATAAGCATGTTTGTTTAGTCTTTCCTATAACAAAGGTATATGATAGATTGGTTCAGATTTAAAAACAGAATCTAGACTATTGGAGCAGGATGGCATCATGGGGTGGCTATATGTGCTTGAAAATAGAGTACGAGGCCTATCTTGTGGGATTCTATTACCAAATAGAATCAGTGCATTGACATTAACCACCCTGAGATTTAGAATACTTCTCTGTGTCATTTGTGAAGCAATGTCTGTTTCATTATTTAAGACATTCATCCTTGAATGGCCAGAGCATTACAAATTTCTGTTTATATATAGGGTAATAATAATGTTTATGACTTTAGCCATAAACACTATCATATTGTGTGATATTTTTAACCTTTAGTTTGTTGTTTCACATGTCAGTATATTCCATTTTACTTAGATTGTGAAGTCCTACTATGTGCCAATTATTGCAGTAATATTCTATTCTGTATGAAATACAAAATATCACCAACATAGAAAGTAAGGTACATGACTTACAATATCAGATGAAACAAATTATGCATCTTGTGTATGATTATACATTTTGTCATACTGAAAAACCATTGAAAGTTATTGCACATGAACTTATTTGGGTTGTTTTGTTTGAGATGAAATTTAACCATGACATTAAATTTGTTCAAGAAGTAAGATATGAGGATTGTAGGGCCATCAGTAGCCCTGGCTGCCAAGCCTGATGACCTAGAGGACCTCCAGAACCTGTATGAGGGATGTAAGGATACAACTCCAACAAGTGCTCTCTGACCTCCACACACAAGTACATGTAGAGAAACAATAAAATTATTTCATATAAAAGTAACATTATATAGTTATATAGTTTTCATTGATGTCCTAAAAAAGAAACCAACTGACTGCTATCGGAAATCTTTGCTCTTGTACATGTTGAGTGATTCTCAGTATTCCCACTCGTCATAGCTCACATTTTCTTGGAATTTGCTTTTAGTTCTAAGATGCTATTGTTTTCATGACATCCTGGAAGTTACATTTGATTTCTTTAGTTTTCTTGTGAGATTGGAGTCCGCATTTGAGCCTAGGAGTGAAACTAATATTTCTAGTTCCCAGGTGACAGTGGGGTTACTTCTCACTCCTGTGGCCTCGTGAGGAAGAGCTGTGAGTTATCATTTTTGCCAGAGATGACAGCTGTGCACAGGCCACCTCCCAAATGCTCGGCTCTCTTTATTTCTGCATTCCTGCATATGCAAATATTCAGTCAAGTGTGTGTATGTGCAGGCCACAGGACAACTTTTGCTGTCATGTATTACTCACTATCCACCTCATTGTTCAGACTGAATCTTTTGTTTTATTTTTGTTGTTGAGACAGGGTTTCTCTGTGTAACTCTGGCTGTTCTGGAAGTCACTTTGTAGCCCAAGCTGGCCTTGAACTCAGAGATCCACCTGCCTCTGCTCTCAAGTGCTGGGATTAAAGGCGTGCTCCACCACCACTTAGCTGCCTCCCCAACACTGGGGTCACAACTGTATGCAACTACACTAAGGTTTTTGTTGTGGGGATGTGGGGGAGTTCTCAGACTAGAACTAAGTTCCTCAGGCTTGTGATGCAAGCACTCTATTCACTGAGATTTCTTTCCAGGCTCTGATTCCTCTTTTAAAAGTATATTTGAATGAACACTGAGGACAGAATATTCTAGGAATGTGATTTCTGAAAAGTGACTTCTTCAAAAAGATTTCAGAACTTCCTGCAGTTCGTCTGCCTGTTTCGGGGAGATATTTTGATTATCAAAATCAGCTACAAAAGGATAAACCCCAAAGGAAGTTGATTTATTTGCTTTGGTAAACTTGATTCTGTTTTGTAACCTTTGAAACATGGCTTTTATGAGTGATGCTATTAAAATCTGTGCTCCCTTTTGACTGAGTTGTTAATCATTATTGCTCTCTATGGCCTCTGGCTTACCTGTCTACACAGCAAGGCATCATTCTTTAATATTTACAATTGCAATGCCAGTGATTGTGAAGGCATATTGTATATTTTTCTGAATAAAATGTGATTCACAAGAAGTAAGGGTCTGCCTCCACAAATACATTTCAGGAGAGGACACTAACTCCCTCTCAGACGTCTAGAATTTTTAACTCAGTTTTTATTTTATACTTTTGAAATAAACTATTTCACTCTAACGGTTGCACTTTAATGCTCCAAAGAATAGATAGATGTATCATATAATGGTAGTTTCCGCATAAATAGATCAAGCACTAGCTCTCCATTTATAATGCAGTTCAATGGTCTCTAGACATTCATTAAGGCTGACTTCCTGAAAGTCTCACTTCCCCCTGCAGCAGTGGCTATGCACGAGGGAGCACTGATGTCAGGCCCTGTATGAGGAGGGTTGCAATCAGATATGAATACTTTTCAAAGTGTTTTTAAAGAGTGCTTATCTACTTCTATTGTATTTTAAGGTCTTATTTTTTTATAGTGGAAAATATACAGCAAAAAGAGCTCAGAATATTGGATGAAGTTATGGACAACACACTGTAGTTTTGAGGAAACTTTCTCAGTCACCTCAAGATAACCATTCTTAGAGTCTGTGTTATGATTAGGGGTGAAGTCTGATGCTAGCCAAGCACACAGTTTATATCAGAGTTTCAGAAGCACAATGCGCCAGACCAAACTCAGAATCTGAGAATTTATCATTACTGAGAATTCCGGCTTAAAATGAATGAGTAGTACAGAAAGGAAGTTATGGAGTTTACAAAACTTTGTGTGTAGAGCAGAGCTGTCGAGTCTGTCTGAGGAGTCTTACCTCACTTCCTCTTTCTCCTGTTTACTCCTCCCACCTATGTTTTAACCTATCAGGGCAAGCAGTTTCTTTATTGCTTAACTAATGAAATCAACAGATTGATAAATGACACTCCCACATCAGAGAGGAAAGGACCTCTTTAGGGACATTCTTCCACTGAAAGAAAATCCAGTCATCTATTGAATTTTATTGTGATTTAACATAAAAGACCCACTATTATCCACGGGTGTTTATAGACTGATTAACAAGAGAGACTAACAGCTGCACACAGTTCTCTCAATCGACAGGGGAAGTGCAGTTGAACCCTCAGTCCACTGTCTGCTCTTTGTGGGGAGCACACAGTTTGGGGATCACTGCCCCCCTTCTCACTAGCACTGTATTCCTTTTTTATTGTACTTCCTTAACCTTTACCTTGCCCTGATCACCCTGTCCTAGACAAACTATAGAGTCCTACTGGCCTTCATAAAAAATCAATGACATTAAAAATTTCATGGCAGAAATAAATTTATAAATTAACTAAAAATTTGGTGACCTGTAGAGAAAAGTATCTTGTTGGCTCTACTTCCCATTTCCTCGTATCTGATCATCTCCTTTGGCTTCCAGAAAATACTCATCCTGGTACATGTTATATTTAACTGCCCTTCCCCTCCCATTTCATTGCCCATCAAACTGTGGCCAAATGGGACATTCATTGAATAATACAGGAATCGGGGAGTGTTGGGAAAGAGTGTGAGAGAACATAAAGTAGTTTAGTGTTTGAGATTACCAGACATGAAATATAAATGGACGAGTGACAAGTATGGGTGGCGTCTACATTTTGGCCTCTATACTAGATCTTTGATGAGATTCTGGGTAATTTCATTCCAGTTGTGTGATTAAAAAAAAATAAGACATCCTTTCCAGGTAGCCTGGGTATTTTCTGGTCCAAGAAGTCTTTTGCTTGAAGTAAAGAGCAGACGCTGAGAGCCAGGACTGCTGTCTGGGTATTTAAGAATAAGATGCGCTCTACTGAAGAAATACAGCGGTGGACAACATCAACTAAAAGCAGCGGTCTTTGTAAATCAGGTGATTGATTTTAGATATTAGAATATTATTCTTCGCTTTAAACACTATATAAACATTTTATCAAATGACTTTTGACTAAAGTTGTTCTCTGACTCTTTCTCAGATGAGGGTATAATAATTCTAATTACCCTTACTCACATATCTTCTCCTCTCAGACATCTTGTCAAGCCCACCTATTCTTTATAAAACCTTTTAGTACATTCCTATCTTTTTGTTTCCTTTTGTGATCCACCAGTTTTAACCAGGGCTGCCTGGTTTGTAACTAGCATTGGATATTGGTGAGCACCCTTGTGTACATAATTGATGACAATAAATCCCACTCCTCCAGAATCTATCAACAGTCAGAAGGGAGGTCAGTACCCATAAGCTCATCTCTCACTCATAGCTGATGGTTGACTGGGCCTGTCTTCTGCACCCTAATGTCAGGAAATATAGCTAATATGAACTCATGATTATTATGCCCATGCCACATCAAGAAGATGGTGTTTTTCAGTCTTTTCTCCTATATTCTGGCTCTTAAGTTCTTGATACCCCCACTCTTCTGCAGTGTTCCCTGAGCCTCAGAGGGGATGGTATAAGTGTCTTGCTGAGGACTGCGCACTCAACTGTCAATTGTTCTCAGCATATGGAGCAGCCATTAGTCCCTGTGTTCATAATGGATTATGGCTTGAGAAGCTTCTTGGATTAAGGTTTTGTGTAGTGTTTTTCTATGATTTTAAATGTAAATATTTAGAATTCATTTGGATGCTATGTCAATTTAAATAAATAGCAATAGTATGTTCCATCTAGGGCCTATGACTTCCATGTGTGTTGAACTACATTATAGTACCAGGCATGGATTCCTTCCTATATATTGAGTCTTCATCAGAAAGTTCTTGATTATCATTGGAACAGAACTTGGCAAAATTACAAAAAGCAGCTGCATGCATGTGCACACACACGCACACACTTTAGAATTATTTTTGATATTGTACATTCTGTATAAATTAGAAAAATTGCCAAATGACAGAATATACTACCCAGTTTTTATGTATATGTACACACCATACTACATTACTTTTTTTCCACATACAAAATATTCTGATTATAGTATCACCTCCTTCGACTCCTCTGTTCCCCTTTCCCTTAGCTTTATATCTCTCATTAGAAAAGTATAGACTTCTAAGAGATAACAAACAAAACATACCAAAATAAAGTATCAAATAAAACCAAAATCATCATATTGTAGTTGGACAAGGCAAACCAACAAAAGGAAATGAGCCCAGGAGAAGTTACAAGCATCAGAGCCACACACTCAGGAATCCCATAAAACACTGAACTGAAAGCCATAATATATGTGACAAGGATCTGGTTCAGTCTTGGCAGCCCCTGTGCTTGCTGCTTCAGGCTCAGTGGGTTCATATGAGCTTTTCTCAGGTGATTTAGTGTAACTTTTTCCCTGGTGACCCCCCACTCCGCACTGTTGTAGCATGAATTCTAATTGGTTTTAATAATGAAATCCCCAGTCAGATATAGTGATAAATGCTGAAAGATCAGAGAAGTGGAGCAGACAGCTACTAGTTCTTATCTCTACTGAATCCTCCTGCCTTATTTTCTTCTCTCTGCCCAGCCATTTCCCTTCCTGTCTCCACTTTCCTAGTGCTGGGATTAAAGGGGTGTGACCCCAAATACTGGGATTAAATAGTTATCATTGCCTGACTGTTTCTCTTTTAGACTGGATCGATTTTGTTTAGCCCAGAAACATGTTAAAATAACAGAGACGCCTCTGCCTCTACCTCTTGAGTGCTAGGATTAAAGAAAGGTGTGTGTCACCACTGCCTGGCATCTATGGCTAACTAGTTCTAGTTCCCCACTCTGATTGTCAGGCAAGCTTTATTTGTTGAAGAACAAATAATCATCACACTATCCCTCCTGTATATTATACTCTTTATTCTCTTTTATGGGGTCGCCTGAGACCAGAGAAATGGGATTTGATGGAGACTTGATATTTAGAGCTGAATGTTCTAGGATGCCCGCTCCCCTCCCTCCCTCCCTCCCTTTCTCTCCCACTGGCTGTGGGAGGAATCTTCTATGATATGACTGAATAAAGTGCCAATTTGTGAGTATAGCAGAATATCATTAGAAGTCATTTATTGTTACCCTTTTGAAAACCAGTGGTATTTTGCTTTACCTTAAGTCTCTGGGCTATTTAGTCTCTTGTTATTACTCATCAAAGCAGTGTATGTGTTGGTTATATCTTGACATTGATTGGTGGCTTCCACCAGCTTTGTGTTACTAGTGTATGCAGAGTAGAATTGCAGATCAAAGGTTTGGGGGCTGCTTTGGTGTATACATTTCTCTTTTGGTAGCATACAGTGTACTTTCCTATAACAAAAACACTAGAATGTAAGGGTGAAGGTTCTAGGTTGGCCCCAGTTCTTCATGTTCAATGAATTGTGTGGGTTTTGTCTTCATCAATGGGACCTTGCTTTCCATTTGTTGAGAGCAACCTAGGAACTTGGCAATAGCCTGGATGGTTTGGGGTTTCCTTGGGACTCATTTGGCCAATAACTCAATTGAATGTAATCCAGTCCCAATAGTAGAAGCTCAATTTGATGACAAGAGATGGCCAGTTGGGACTCTGTCTCCTCTATTATTTGCAGACTTTATTAGGATTAACTCTATGTATTTTAGGATGTTTCTTCTACACTAGGTTTTCAAACCATTTGTCAAATGCCTCTCAATTATAGCTGTCTCTCCCTGTATTCCCTGTCTCTCCCCATTTGATCCTTCTTGTCTAGTCCCCTATTCTTACAGTCCACTCATAAAATATACTTTGTTTGCCCCTCACAAAGATATCCATGTGTTTACCCCTCCCCCAGTCCCTTTGTCTACACATAACCTCTCTGTGTGTACAGATTATAGCTTGGTTGTTATTTACTTAATGGCTAATATACACATATAAGCAAATACATACCGTATTTATCGCTCTTGGTTTGGGTTATCTCACTCAGGATAATTTTTTTCTAGCTCCATCTGCTTACATACAAATTTCATGATGTCATTTTTAAATAGTTGAATAATATTTCATTGTGTAAATATACTACATGTTGATTCCAGTTTCTGACCATTGTGAATAGAGGAACATTGAACATGGTTGAGCAAGTGAGTGTCCTTGTGGTAGGGTGAAGAGACTTTTGGGCATATGGCCAGGTGTGGTATAGCTGGATCTTAAATTAAATGGATTCCTATCTTTCTCAGGAAACACCACACTGTTTTCCACAGTGATGGTTCAAATTTCCAGTCCCACCAGCAATGGAGGAATGTTCCCTTTGCTCCGTGTCTTCTCCATCACTTGTGTTACTGATTTTAGCCATTCAGATAGGTGGAAGGTAGAATCTCAAAGTAGTTTTAATTGCATTTCTCTAATGGCCAAGAACGTTTCTTTATGTATTTCTCAGTCATTTGAGATTACTGTCAGAGAATTCTCTGTTTAGATCTATACCCATTTTTAATTTTATTACTTGAGTTTTTTTGATATTTTGTCTCTTGAATTCTTTATATATTCTGAAAATTATCCTCTATTAGATGTGGACTTGGTAGAAATCTTTTCCCATTACCTAGACTGCTGCTTTGTCCTAATGACATTGTCCTTTGCTATGCACAAGCTTCTCAGTTTTATGAGATCCCATTTATTAATTGTTGTAATTAGTGCCTGCACTAATGATGTTCTGTTCAAAAAGTCTTTTCCTGTGCCAATCAGTTGAAGGACATATCCCACCTCAATTTTTCTTCTATATGGTTCAATGAATCTTGTTTTGTGTTGACATCTTCAATCCATTTGGAGTTGGGTTTTGTGCAAGGTAATAAGTATGGCTCTATTTGCCTTCTTCAACATGCAGACATCTAGTTTGACCAGCAACATTTGTTGAAGATGCTGTCTTTTTTCAGTGTGTCTTTCTGGTTTTATCAAAAAGCAGGTGTCCATGGTTGGGTGCATTTATGTCTGGGTCTTCAGTTTGATTTCACTGATCAATGTGTCTACTTTCATGCAAATACCATGCTGTTTTCTTATTATAGCTTGGCAGTACAACTTGAAATCAGGGGTAGTTGTACCTCTAGCTGTTCTTTTATTGTTCAGGATTATTCTAGCTATCTTAGTGTTTTTGAGTTTCCATAAGAAGTTTCCATGAGAATTTTCTTTTCAAAATTTCTGAAAAGTTGTGCTAGAATTTTGATGGGGATTCCACTGAATTTGTAGATTGCTTTTGATAGTATGGCCATTTTTATTATGCTACTCCTACTCCTCCATGATTATAGAAGGCATTTCTATCTTCTGATAAATTCTTCAATTTTTTTAAACATTTGTCATACAAGTCTTTCACTTGCTTGGTTAGAGTTTACCTAATGTATTTTATGTTATTGGAGGCTATTGTGAAGGATTTCTTTCTCTGATCTCTTTCTCATTACATTTGTCATTTGTGTATAGAAGATTACTCATCTTGTGACTTAATTTTGTGTCCAGCTACTTTGCTGAATGCATTATCAGTTGTAGGAGTTTCTTGGTGGAATTTTAAAGATCACTTACATATACTATCATATCATCCACAAATAAAGATAATTTGAGTTATTTCTTTCCAATTTGTATCCCCTTGATCTGCTTCAGTTGTTTTATTGCTGTAGCTAGAACTTTAAGAGTATTCTATTCAATAGAATATTCTATTGAATAGGTATGGAAAGAGTGGACAACTTTGTCCTGCTTCTGATTTTAATGGAATTCCTTTGAGTTCCTCTTCATTTAAGTTGATGCTGGCTTGGGCTGGGTGTAAACTGGGTTTATTATATTGAGGTATGTCCCTTGTATCCCTAATCTCTACAGGACTTTTATCATAAAGGAGTATATGATTCTGTGAAAGGCTTTCCAATATCTAATGAAATGATCATGTAGGTTTTTTCTTTTAGTTTGCTTATATTGGTGAATTGCATTTTTTTTTATTTATTAAATATCCCTGCATGTCTAGGATGAAGCCTCCTTGATCATGGTGAATAATCTTTTTGAAGTATCTTGGATTTAGTTTGGTAGTATTTTTATTGACAATTTTTGCATTTTGTTGATGAGAAAAATTGGGTAATTTCCTTTCTTTGTTGAGTGTTGATTTGGCTATCAGCTTAACAGTGGAGTCTTAAAAAGAAATTTAGCAATGTTCTTTCTGTTTCTATTTAGTGATAATTTGAGAAGTACTGGTGTTGACTTCTCCTTTGAAAGTCTGCTAGAATTCTTTAGTAAATCCATCTGGGCCTGAGGCAGTTTTTATTTGAAAATCTTAATGAAAGTTTCTCTTTCACTAGTGGTATAAGTCTATTTAAACTGCTTCTCTGGTCTTGATTTAACTTTGGTAAATGATGCCCATCAAGAGAATTATCAATTTCTTTGATATTTTCCAATTTTGTGGAGTACAATTTTTTAAAGTTTATTCTTATGATTCTCTGGATTTCGTCAGTGAAACTCATTTCATGAATTCACTGTATTTTTTTCCCTGAGTTTGGTTATTTCTTGACATCTATTCCATTTTCTTGTGGTTTCTTTATTTTGTTCAAGTCTTCAGATACACTATTAACTTGCTAGTATGGGATCTTTCCAGTTTTTTTTTTTTAATTTAGGTATTTTGTGCTATTAACCTGCCTCTTAGAACAGGTTTTATTATGTTCTATAAGTTGGGTATGATTTTTATTCATTTTCATTCAATTCTAGAAAGTGTTTAATTTCTTTCTTAATTTCTATCTTCACCCATTTTTCGTACAGTGGAGATTTGTTTTGTTTCCGTGAGGGTTTGAGCTTTCTGTTATTGTTGATATTTAGCTTTAATTCATGGTAGTCTGAGATAAAGTAGAGAATTATGTCAGCTTCCTTTATCGGTGGAGATTTGTTTTTTATCCAAGTATGTGGTCAGTTTTGGAGGAAGTTTTGTAATGTGCAGAGATAAGGGTGTATTCTTTTGTGTTTGGGTGGAATGTTCTGTAAATATCTGTTAGGTCCATCTACTTTATAACATCTATTGGTTTATCAGAATGAAGCTTTATAAATATTATTCTTTCCCTTACTGACAATGTATAGAGTCCATGGTGCTTACTCTTCTTCAATAGAAGATACGTACCCTGTTTTATAAATAAGAGAATTGCTACCCGTAGAGTCTATTATTTCTTTAAACTCTCAATTATTTAACTTTTTTTTCTAGGACTGTGAATGTTTCAGCACAATGTCATAGTTTACCTTGCCATATATATGAATTTTCCAGTTCAACATATAATTATTGGTAAATAGCCACTGGGTTGGGTTTGGGCAAGGAAGGTATCACCTTTCCTAAACACGGAAGTGTAGTAGGAGGAGCCGGCTGCATCCCTGACACCCAGCTAGCTTACACCCGAAATAATCACCCAGAAACTGTATTCATTCAAATACAGCCTGGCCCATTATCTTTAGCCCCTTATTGGCTAACTCTCACATACTAGTTAACCCATCTCCATTAATGTGTATCGCCACTTGACTGTGGCTTACCGGCATGAGTCTAACCAGCGTCTGTCTCTCAGGCAGAACTGTGGCATCTGCCTATCTCTGCTTTCTTTCTCCCAGAACTCTGTTCTTTCTTCCCCACCTACCTGAGTTCTGCTCTATCAACTAGGCCAAGGCAGTTTCTTTAATGAACAATGAAAGCAACACAAATACAGAAAAACCTCCTACACCACTGAAGTATATATTACTTTGAGAAGTGAGCTTCAGGATTTGCTTTGCAGCTCTACCTGGTACTTAGCATGTGATCTAAGAATAAGCAATCAAAAAACAGAAGGGGACTCTTTAGACTGATTTTATTTAGAGTTGATCTAATGACAAAGGCTAATGAAATATTACCATACCAATAATTTCTTTTTCCATAGAAGCTCAAAATGTCAAAATAAAAATGGCAAATATTGGAGTTTAAATCATTTCCCCTTTATCTACACACAAATATTTAAGTTAGTAGAGAACTTGTGCTTTGTTGTTTTGTTGCACGTCTGGCTGTGGTGGTCCTTTAATGAGGAGAGGTGATCAGTCTGTGTGGTTGATAATCAATAGGTGCTCATTTAGAATATTTTCTTTTAGTTGAGATGTAAGAAAATAAACTGAGTAACTGCTGCTAATAACTAGATGGCTTGGTTTTTCATACAAATAACATTTTGTACTGACTTATATTGAAAAAGAAGGACAAGCTTTTTCTTGGGCAAAAGTGTTCCAGTAGCCCCAGTGCAGAGCTCATTAAAGCAGCTGTCAGGATCCCTCTATTTTACCATCACCCCCACCTCATGCAGGAAGAAGCAACTGTCCTTTTGAGTGAGTGTTCTGCCAAAGAGTCATTTACAAATAAATGAAAAATGTCACAATCGATTTTACTTCTCCAAGAATACTATGTGTCTGTGTTGCCACAAATTCTCTTTGTTACTCTGTTTTAGATATCTGGCTGGACATCAGAAATTGCTTTTGATGGCTTAGGGCCTCCTCCTAGAGACTCCAGGTAAGCCCTCTTTTGGTGACCTTTTGTAAATATTTGTAAAGCCATTTGAATAGCTTGAGAAAATGAAAGCAATACACTGCCCCTCTTCTGTAAATGCTGTCTTTGTCAACAAGTGTTCCGATGACAAATGCTTACTTCCATATTTTCTCATTTGGCAGAATCATCTCATATAGTTGATGATGCTATAGACTTATATAATTGTATTCTACATTCTTTGCCAGCTCAAGTTGTTATGGTTAATCTAGTAAATGCAGCTAGAAAAGTAACTTGTGGAGAAGGTATGCGACTATGCTTCTCCTGTGTTTCGAAAGTGCTCACTTTATCAGTTTGAATATTTGTCATTTCTATAACTTGGATGACGCATCATTGGTAGACAATTATTGCTGCAATTATAAACCATTCCACCCTTACAAGCATTATCAAACCATACCAACATTATCAAGAGTTTGCTCTGAGCCATATTCTGTGGTAAGCAACCATGTGAATTAACTTATGTAAATGTATTACATTGGTACTTAGATTTTGAGTCAATATGGATTTGGAATAAAGATAACTAATTAGTAATTGCTAGCAGTTCTTATGGATATTAAAATTAAAGGAAAATAAATCTTGATATAATTATACTTAAAGAGATGTTAATCAGTATAATTACTTATAGACTGTGCGACAGTCTTTTGAGATCATTAAGTTTACTACTGTTGGTGCAAAAGATCACGGAATGGAACAATTAGCAATATTTTTGTTTCTCTTAGATAAGTAAAACTTTTAGCAATTTATTTACTCATTTACCCATAATCATGGCACCCTGTTAAGTGCTCTACGTACCTTACCTTGACGGTCTGATGGTGAAGAAGGCAAAGCTGTTTCTCAATGCTTTATAGTCCCCAGCAGACCAGCCAAAAAAGCATTGAAGTGGAAGAGACTATCATGAGTCAACCAGTTTGTTAGTGTGGGCACAGCATGAGAAGTCAGGGGCACCCCGGCTGTTGTCGGGACAGTTGCCTATGCAATAACAGAGAAGAGAAGCTGGAAGATGTTACGGCTTGACTTTAGAGGTGGTCATGAAGCCCGAAACAATCATGACAAGGAAACCTAGTATCTATATTGCTCTGAGCCATATTCTGTGGTAAGCAATCATGTGAATTAACTTATGTAAATGTATTACATTTACATAATATAGGGGGCAGGACACACCCTAACAAGTCACATTTAGGAACTCAGATACAATGGATCAAACAAGAATGAGAAACCCAAGATGTCAAGGCAGGCTAGTGAAGTCGTCACAGCTCACTGAACATAATAGGAAGGAAAAGCTACCATTCTTACTTCACATCCAAATTTTTAAAAATGCAGTTTTTAGAATGCAGTGTCTTGGTGTGCAGGAACATGGTTTAATGCACAATGCTTTCCCAACATCTAATGCAGTATTTTTCCCAGAGCAGGTATCAATATGACTAGCGTCTAACACTTAAATTGCAGGTAAAAAATCTAGAAAATAGGTTAACCCAAGGAAGGCTTGCTCAATGTTTTACCATCTATAACAAATATTCTGATTTCTTGGTCAGTTGTCAAAGGCTGACATTCCTTTCCATATCTGTCCTTTAGTTTTTAGTTTGCAATGAAGGTTCCCACTGAAGGAAATCAGTATGAAATGCAATGTGCAAAATTTCTAGTTTATTATGTGCCAGGTAAATGTCTTTAAAGAAACTGGAAATGATTTGGAATAAATGACGAAAATAATTTTGCAAAAGGAAAATATGAGCATATCTAGTTTTATTTGTTCAACTCAATATATATATATATATAATATATTTATAAAATATATTACGAAGGATTTATCCACTTGAGAAATATGAAATGACAACTCATTAATTGGATACTGTAAGATAATGAATACCCTAAGCAGAGTTTGTTTTATGTCATGTAGTAAGGATTTTCTCAAATGTGTCCCTAACCCTGACAGTTTTTCTCTGCCCTTTCCTTCAGTGTTCTTTGAGCCTTAGGTGCAGGAGTTTGTAAAGTCCATTGAATGTACATTAAGTCCATTGAAATTGGGCTCCTCAGCTCTGTGTCTTCATTGCTGTGGCTTTCATTAAAGGTCTCTATCTATGGCAAATATAAATCTTCATGTGGTGATAGGGTGAGGAATCCACTTCTCTGTAAGTACCATGCATGTAACCATGCAGAGTGCAGCTAAGGATGGTGCTGATGTAGTAAAACAGTGCCCCATGACTTTACCAGCATAAGGTAGTTGGTGAGGCTTTCATGGGTGTGTCCAAAGCTATATCCATAGAGTCATCAGCATAACTGTCTGAACTTGAGCTGAACAGGGAGAGCAGCAATAAACATGCTAATATTGGCAGGGGAAAGCCCACAGAGCCTCACCCCTATGCAGAGAACTACAGGCGACAAAGAAAGACCGAGAGTAGGAGAAATTATCTCCCCCAGGGATGAGCACACCAACTGGTTATTCAATATCAAAAGAATAGCTGTGAAAACATGCATAAAAGTGACATTATACAGACTGAACATGGTGTCTTTATGTATTTCTTAATATATGCATACATCATATATATATGTGTGTGTATGTAACTACAATTAAAAATAGATATCATGAATATAGCAAAGCAAGGAGGGATAAATAGGAAGACCTAGAGGGATAAAGAGAAGAGGAAATGTTATAATTACAATTTCAAAAATTTGAAAATATATTTTAATAACATGTAACTTTAATTCACAAATAATACTATTTTAAGAGTGCATATTATTAGGCACTCTAACTAGACAATTTTGGTTTACTTAGACTAAAAGCAGATCTTTTTTTACCATTTTACATTTTTCTTTGCAGAGCTTTTTATAAAGTATGTTTTATGGGTTTATTTATTTAATATAAACTATTTTGTGGTTTAGTGCCATGGTATATTTGGCAGCGTTAGAGCATTTTTAAGTATTTGTATGTTTATGTGTTTTTATGAATGTTTATGTTTGAGTTTGTGTGTGTTTTAGTGTCTGGTGTTTGTGTGATCTGTATTGGTGGGATGTAAGAATTTGTGTTCTTGTATAGGTGTGTAGTATATATTTGTGTTTATATATATGTATGTGTATACGTGTGTGGGTGTCTATTTAAACATATTTTACCAGTACAAGTTGATATTGTTTTTGTGGACAGGGGGATAAGTGCTTGTTCCCATTTTGTATGTATGTGTATATATATATGTGTGTGTGTGTGTGTGTGTGTGTGTGTGTGCTTCATGTTATATATGATGTGTGTATGACTTTGTATTATGTTTATGAGCATTAATATATGGAGGTATGAGTGTGTGTGTGTGCGCGCACACACATGTGTGTCTATAACTACTCTGGAAGCCCTGTGAGTATTCATCTGGAATTCACAGAATAAAATATCAGCTTTTATTATTTCAATTTATTAGAGAAAAAGTCACAAGCTAATAGTTTCTGTAAGACCAGCTGATTTTTAATTTCATTTAGAACATTTTCCCCAGATAAATGTAACTTCTAAACACTATTTGGAATTGAAACCTGCTGAAAACCGGGAAATTCATTTTTTCCCCCAATAGAGTAGATAACTCGCACTGTAGGGGAAGTCCCCATCCAAGCAGTAGTTCACCAAAACAAAATGAACTTCCTGTATTGGTATGTATTTTTTATTTTATTTTGTTTGTTTTGTATCTTAATTGATTTTCTTTCCTCTCTTTTACTGTTTGTTTTATTTTATATTAATTTTTAATTTTTTAAAAGCTGCTTTTTTTGAGAGAGAGAGAGAGAGAAAGAAAACCATGAAGTTGGGTGGGAAGTGGCGTGAGGAGGATCTTGGAGGAGTTAGAGCAGGAAAATAATATGATCAATTATATTGGATAAGGATTTAAAAATAAAAAAGAAATATTGCAAGAGTTGCTCAACACTTAGAAAAAATAGCATTTAAACTTGCATCATCTTAGACACACAGAACAGTCACGTGATTCAGAAGCTTCAAGGAGGAACATCAGGATGTGCAGAGTCCATTTGCTGTCTGAAGGGTGCTGCTACTTTTTTTGCCGTCCAGAAAGCAAGTCTACGAGAAATGATGCTTGATTTATTTAGCTTGTTATTTTTCGAACATAAAAGCTGAAATGGCCAACTTTTTATTAAAAGGCCAATGAAAAATGGAAATATGGAAGAAGCCAGAGTGACAGAGTTGGGAGGAGCTGACTGCCGCCTTCATAGCACAAGGTCCCCAGGAGTGACTTAAAGAATAGAAAAGTCGCTCTTTGCCAAGGACCATGTGCAGTCCACACTGTCTGTGCTATTCAAATTCCCCAGTGGCCATTCATTTCCAGTCCTCAGCTACAGCTAGTTGAGATGAAATCACTTACAGATTAGACCCTGAGACCACGAAAGCATTCTAACCATCTTCAAAATCTTATAAAATGAGCTTTTAACAAGAGCACAAGAGAAGTGTGTGTTTGAGAGAAGTGAAGTCTAATTTCCTATTTTTTATTATAAACAAGAGTCCAAAAACATCATCCATTAATCCACAGTGTCTTAGCAGTGATGAATTAACCTTAACAGCTAGTAGAAATGTCAATAAATGAGACCAGTTATTATTTAATTTACCATAAAAGAGAAAATTCAACTAAATTAGTAAGAAACTCTATTTTTTTAATTTATTGTGTTTAGGGAATTCAGCTCAAAATTCACACAATGAAGTTTACTATAATGGAGGAGAAGGAAAGGAGGTGGGGAGGAAGGATGGAAACAAAGGAACAAGGTATGGGAGAAAGAAAATAGGAGAGCAGGAGGTCATGGGCAGGCCTCACAGCTCGGCTGGCAGTCCAGGCTGGCTTCTGCTAGGCAGGTGGTGGCCACAGTGTGAGGTGCAGGTCTGTGCGTGGGGTCATTTCTGCAGCATGGTCTGTCTGTTTTCCCTTCTGCCTCCACACCCTGGCAGACAGCACCTGTTCTATAGCGTTTTCTTGGCAGGAAGCCTTAACGTACGTTTTAACAAACTTCCAGTGCCAACTTTTCTCCTTAAGTTACCAAAGGTACTTGTTTAAATATGTGCAGAGCAAGTGGGACAAAACAAACAGCTCTGTGCCGGCCTCGGCGGTGACGCTCGCTACAGCAGGGAGACCTGTGAGTCACACAGCATCAGAAGCTGACTTGTTGACAAGGAAAACTTGAAATTGTTTGTAATTGTCTCCAGCAGGCTATATATCTTCACTGCATTCATGCCAACGTGTCCAGTTTTGTTACCGCATCCCTTTATACAGCTATTGAAATTTCAGGAGTGGACACAAAAGTGGTTCCTTTGGTTTAGAACAAAGTCTTTTCCTGTCAGGCGGTGCCACTCTGACCACCTGTTGACTGGAGACTGGTGTTCTCATGAAAATTTTAAAACTGAGAGTTATTTATAATTTGTCTAAAATAAGCAAGGTACCTACGCCCCATCCACACATCTGCTTTATATGGAGACAGAAAGGGAGAAATAAAAGAAAACTGCAACACCGTTTTTATTTGGGCACCTATATGATCTGGAAGGCAGATTGCACACCCAGCTTAGATATATTCTCCACTCTCAGTTCTTACCAAGTATTTATTACTAGAGCATTTACACTCCGTACTGTAAACTTCAGACACGCCTTCCTGAGGCCCCTTTCAATCAGTATCTTATCCATGACACTTCAGATTCCATTTAATTTTAATGGAGAGGGAAGCGATATAAATTATGAGTATCTGGGTATGGTGGTCACTTCTTTAATCCCAGCACTTTGGGGGCTGAGGTAGGCTGTTCTCTGCAAATTAAATGTCAGCCTAGGCTACATAAGGAATTCTAGGCATGCTAGGGCTACATAGTGTGATCCTTATTCTCTCTCTCTCTCTCTCTCTCTCTCTCTCTCTCTTTCTCTCTCTCCCTCCCTCCCTCCCTCCCTCCCTCCCTCCCTCCCCACTCTCCTCCCTCTCTCTTATTCACCCCCTCTCTCTCACACACACTTTCATATGTGTGTCTTTCTCTATATGTATATAATATATGTATTTATTTTATATGAAGAAAGCAGAATGACAAAGCCTTTGTCTTGATTAGCACATATCTGAATGATCTTTTTAAATCCTGTAATAATTTAATTTCTTCTAAAGTACAGAATTAGAATGTAAGATAACATAGCTGGCTGTGTGGCTAAGCATAGCTTCCTGTCAGAATGATGAAGAATGATCGTTAAGTAGCATGAAGGTTACAAATCAAGGGATCTGACAGCTTTGTAAGTTCAATGTGTTTACTTCATAAATTTAAAGTGGGTTAATCAATCAATCATTCATTCCCCATGTTTGGATGAATGTCATGTGCACTAAAATGCACTGCTTTTTTCCGTGACTACTTTTGCAACAGTTAATGGAACAACATTAACTGGGTCTGACTCTGGTGATGGAGCTCAGTGTTGGAGCACTTTCATTTCTTATTTTTTTAATTTTTTATTTAAAAGGGTTTCCCCCCTCATTTTACATACTAACTACAGTTCCCACATTCTCCCCTTCTCCCCACCACCTTCTTCCCCCACCTCATCCCTTATTTATACCTCAGAAAAGGTAAGAGCACCCATGGGGAGTCAACGAAGTCTGGCATATCAAGTTGAAGCAGGACTAAGCCCCTCCACCCTGTATGGAGGCTTAGCAAGGTATCCCTCCATAAAGAATGGGCTTCATAGAGCCAATTCATGAACTAGGGATAAATCTTGGTCCCAGTGCCAGTGGACCGGCAGACTGCTCAAGTCACCCACATTCAGAGGGCCTAGTTTGGTCCCATACAGGTTCCCCAGCTGTCAGTCCAGAGTCAATGAGCTTGGGGGTCAGCTGTTTCTATGGGTTTCCTCATCATGATCTTGACTCCTTTGTAGAGCACTTTCTTATTATACAGAAGACCTAGAGTTCAGTCACTAGTGACATGAACGCACATGCATGTGCAAACACACACACACACATCAACATAGCTCCAATTATAGTTTTCAAAATATTTTCTCCTGCACACTAAGAAAACAAAATAATGAAATTAATACTAGCTTAGGGTATTATATTTAAATAGATGTTGAAGGAGCAGGAAAACAGCCTTCTGAGTCTTTGATAAGGGTTAATTACGACTCTGCTATCATATTTTTGTGTACAGTGCTGTTCTCAAGCAAAACAACCAATACCTGCACCAGAGCAGTTATGGCAGCTTTCAAGACTCCCAACATCCAATCTAGTTGACTGTCAAAGTTCTCTCCTACAAGGAGAGTGGTGGAGAGTGTCATTAGGCCATCCCCTGAGACCCCAGCAGCTCCCAGTCAGTTGTCTGTGATTCTGTCCTGGTTAATGTGACCTTGTGGTCTCAGGAGAAGAGAATACAGAGTGTGGGAGGTGAACTGAAGGTAAAGAGTCCAGCGAGGCAGCAATGTGGAAATCATGCTGCAGTGCTGGGGTCACCCGTGCTCCTGCACATAACCTTCACCGTTCTCTGTGAGTAATCTCAGTTAGGCTGGCCTTCCACAAGTTGGACTTGGTCCGAGTTGTACTTTGTCATTAGAGCCCTGTAAGGAGGGAACAGACATTTATGTCTGTCCAGGAAAAGCAGACCTAAAATAGTACCATATAATTTGCAGAGGACGTTCTGAGATAGACTCTGTTGAGTGAACATAACTTGGGCAAAATGAAGAGAAAAGACAGCTTTGTGAGACCAGCAAACAAGCCCAGTTCAGAGGCAGCCCTGTAGCAGGTTGTGGCACAGAGAATGGCAGTGCAGGAAGGAGACAGAAGCATTGCAAGGAGGGTCTGATAGTCAGGGCCTTCCAAGCAGGAATGAGCTCTAGACCCGGGCAAGGAACAGAAGGGAGTACCGTTATGATGGCATGCTTGCTGAAGTCAGCTTAAGCTGGCTGAGAGACGGACCCCTAGGAGTGAGTGTGGACGTTACTCAGGAGATGAAGTGGACCGAGTGAGGGCAGTGACAGCACCGAATGAAGAAATACAGGCTAAGCAATTAAGCTTTATTTTACTTATACTTATTTCTTATTTACAAATATAGAACAACAATTAACTCATCTCAGAGACGGTAATTAGCAATCAGGTTAAATTACTTTGATTACCTCTTTTACATTTAATTAAGAACCTTTTCAGAAGGCTGCTTTCGAAGTGCAATTTCTCTTTTCCTCCGCTCCTTTTCACTGCTTTTCTCTGGACTTTTCCTTTTTTCTCTTTCCCATTTTGCCTCATAAAATAGCAAAAATTTAGAGTAGATTTTCTAAGTTAATCATTTTTATTGGCTATTAACAGTTTTAAAATCATATAGGCTTAAAAGCAAAAAGATGAATTGCCCCCCCCCCCCATGTTTATGGAGACCAATGACTTTCAACTGTTCCCAAGGGTTTAGTATATTCTTTTGGTAGCCACGAGCAGATGCAATAACTCCAGACATTTTATCTATCGATAGCATACATTTGTTGAAAACTTGTTACTGTAAGCAGTTTCGAATATTTCATTTTAATCGCAAAATATTAAAAATTTCTTATCAAGTGAACAGGCTTTACCTTTATAATAACCATGGATGTTGGTAGAAGAAGACAGGACTGTTTTTTATTTCTTACTTTTATGAAGTCCTAGAATGAACACTGGTTCATTTGCAGTGTTATCGACTGATGTTCGTTACCACTAGCTCAGCTTCAGATCAACTCTACTTAGTACAATAATCTAGGTGAATATTAAACTTCTTTGTTTGGGCTTAGCAATAGTCCCGTGTGTTCTCATTGAACTGCACCAATTTTAACCCTTGTTTCTAGGTCAGGTAGCTGTCTCTGTGGAACTTTCCTTTCTTACTCATTAAAATTCTGGGTGATTTGCTGGCAGTTGCTGTCTAGGAAATGTGCTTGGGAAAGGCATTTTGATTCCCCACAAGCGTAAGACGTCTGTATTCCACCCTCATGCTTGATTGATGGTTTTGGTTGGACACAGCTGCGGCTTTTTCCAAGCATTCCAAAGGCTCTGTTATTCTTGCAGTGTTTCTGTTAAAGCCGGAAGTCTTTCTAATGGCAGGCATTTCTTTCGAACTGATCGTATTAGGTTTGGTCATTTTATGTTGTTACTGGTATAGTTATTATTTGGCTTTTTCTATGTTTTCTTTATTTCAGAAAGACTTATTGGGAAAATTCTTGCCATCCTGAATAAATTCTGTTTATTGCTCTTCTTTTCATTTTTTTTTGTTATTTTCTATTTGCTTTAGCATTTAGTGAGTTCCCTGATTTTATCTTTTACTATATTCCTAGTTTGTAGGCTTTGTGTTCGGTGGCTTTCTATCTTACTTCTGACTTTCTTATTTTTATAGCACACCATATTTATTTTTCTGAAATTTTCTTCTGCTCTTTTATTAGATGGAAACATTTCTCCCATATCTAAATCTAATCCTTAAACATACCCTTTAGGAATGAAACACTTAAAAAGTTGGTTTGGATTTATTTTCCGGCAGGCTTTCTGACAGAACCCAGATTGACTGCCGTTTATGTGTGCAGCCTGGTGTCCTTTGTCAAGAGTGAAGGAAACTGGTTGGTATAAATGTGAGACCAGAAGACACTACTCCCTCAGCTGTGGACTTAGTCTTTTGTTCACTATCTACCTGGAGTTACCCTTACCAAGTTTTATATAGGAGGCTCATTATGTCTCAGAAAAGAACCTCCATTCTTGTGGAGAAATGGGTTGGGTGAATCTGAGAAAGGGACTTTATTCTAGTACATTAATTTGTTCCTCTGTTGTCAACACCTACACCTACAGTCCTGTTGATGGTGGTGGTGGTGGTGGTGGTGGTGGTGGTGGTGGTGGTGGTGGTGGAAGCAGTGGTGGTATTGGTAGTGTTGATGGTGGTGGTGGTGGTGAAGGTGGTGGTGGTGACAATGGTGGAGGCAGTGTTAGTGGTGGTGACATTTGTGGTGGTGGTGGTGGTGCTTGCTGATGTTGGTGTTGTTAGTGGTGTTGTGGTAGTGCTGATAAGTGTTGGTGGTGTTGTGGTGATGCTGGCATTGATGAAGGTAATTCAGAATTTTAATTTATAGCCCAGACTATCTTCAGGCTCTCTATGTAACTCATGGAGACTTTGAATTCACTCTCTTTCTCCTGCAGCCCTTGAAGCTAGAATCACATGCTGTATGACCAGTCTCAGTCTTCTGTGTTATGTAACATCTGGTACTTCAAGCTAAACTGTTCAAGAGTTCTGAAGTAAAACATTGGTCTGTGTCTTATTACTGTTATCCTATGAATACCTAAGATCTAATCATGCTCTGATCTTTCATTGTTGCTGTTTCCTCTTCTGTAAAATATTTTTAACTCGTGATTTTTATTATTTCTGTCCTCTAACATTCTATAGTCTCTGACCTCACCCTTTCCTTCTGGTAATTGGGTTTTCAGTGTCATGTGGAATGAATTTACTTTTTCTTAGTGCATAAAACTATGTTCTTTGGCAGAACTTGTCTCTGTGTACTATAAGTTTGGAGTTCATTCCTATTATCTTCTTGTGTGGGTATTGAACCTACAGCCTTGAGCATGCTAAACATGTGCTCTGACACTGAGCTGTGTTCCGTCCCAGTGTACAGTCTAGTTTGATAATTTCATTTAGAATTAGTATTTTGACCTGTGGAGATATGGTAGCAATGTCAGTGGCATTAAGGTAAACTTCAGATAGGACAGTAGGTCAGTGGCATTAAAGTAAACTTCAGATAAGACGGTAGTAGCTCTTTAAATTTTAAGTTAATGAACAACATGCTTGTAATTACATTTTAACAGGATTTCTGAAGACTTTCAATTCTGGCATTTAAACTAATTTGCAAGCTAAAATGATTTTGTCTTATTTAGCTATAATCATGTTGAAGTTTAAAGCTGGAGATGGAAAGAAAATCCCTTCATAAATTACCAAACAAACATGAGTATGCACACTCTTTGGGGAAATTCTAGCAGTTCTGTCTAGAGACTTAAAAAAGGTGATGCTCCATGACCTGGACATCTAATTTTAGAGGCTTGGCTGAAGCAGGATGCTTGAGATGAAGATAAACCGCAAATCTCTACCATGTGGAGCTTCTTTATTAAATATTCAGACATAAACTAGAAAAGTTCTCTGTGGTGATATTTCATTTTTACTTTAATAAATAAAACTTGCCTGAAGTTCAGAGAGCAATACAGTTTCACTGATCAGCCCTACAGACCAGGCAGTGGTGACATACACCTTTAATCCCAGTGACCACACTAGTTTGACATAGAAACCAGGTGGTGAACACCTTTAATCCCAGCATCAGAGAGGAATATAAGACGGGAGGAGACAGCTCTCAGTCTCAAACTCATTGTGAGATTCCTGAAGGCAGGGTCGCCATTTTGGACTGAGGTAGGGATAAGAGCCAGCAGCTAGCTGTTTTGCTTTTCTGACCTCCAGGTTGAACCCCAATTTCTGTCTCTGGGTTTTTATTAACTGTGCTATAGTTCTTACAATGGAAGAATCCATAAATATAGTAATAGGAAGGCATAGGGTAGAGATTTAAGTCTTAAGACTGGTATTTTTGAAGGTGTTTAAAGGAATACATATGTGCCTGGGACATGGCTTAGTGACTGACAGCACTTATTCACACCTAGCATCCAGATTCGGTTCCCCCCACCCACGTGATAGCTCATTGTCCATTACATCAGTTATGGAGGGTCTGAACCCTTCCTCTGATTTCTACAAGTATCAGGCATGTATGCAGTGCACATGCATGCCACTAAACTCTCATACATATAACATTTATTGACACTACAAATATAAAAATGATACATACCCTATTTGGAACTATTTATTAGATTTTCGATAAAACTACATTAAAAAATTCTTTGTGAAACTTTTTATATGCGAACAATGGTAGAGGTACATAACTTGATTTTATTAATAGTGGGAAAAGGTAAATAAATCTAAATTCATGTAATTAGTATTGATTTAGGCTTTTGGAAACTTTTCTAGGTAAACGGTCATTTTTATAATTTAATCATTAATTATAGAGAATTAAACACCTGAATTGCCATTTCTCCAATTATGAAATGAAAATTAGTGCATGCATGGTATTGAAAAGAAATGAAGTAGGTGGGTCTATATATTCATATACACATCCATGAACTGCAGCTACATAAATTCTTTCAGAATAAAAGTTATGTGAGCTGCATTGGAAGTTTTATGGATATAACTTTAATGATAGAATATTTTGAAATGACTATTTAAAAACATGCATACATCTAAATTCAAAACATAGATAATTTGATCAAATTAAATATTTAAATTTTGTAAGGGGGCAATAGACACTCTGTTCATGAATATTTAAAACTATGCAACTCTTTTTCTGTAATCACTGTGCCAACATTTTAAGTATCCAGGAACCAAAGCCTTACTCAATCTACTAAAAATGGAATTGTAAAAAGCATTGCCTGGTATTTTCATGATAACAATGAAAATTTAGAAAATTGCTATCATTAAACAGAATTGTTAAAATATTGCTGAAGAGTAGAGGTGAAGTTGCCTTCTGCAGCTTCCTTTATATGACATGGTAATAAAAAAAGCACAAGACTTTCTAAACTTAGAATCCTTAATAAATTAAAATATCTGCTTCATCTATCTGAATCTATGATTATTAGAAATGCTTGTTTATAATTTTGGATGGGGCATCATACTGAATGTTTTGTATTTTCCTTAGATACCTTTTATTCTCACAACTGAAATGAGAAGTATCATGATGATCTGAGAGTTTTTCCGTCTTTTTCAAAAGTGCTATTCTTTTATGAACAACTTTAAAAGTATTCAATCATTAATTTTTTGAAATATAGTTTTCATAAGTTATTCTGATCAGAATTTCTTCTGCCCAATTTCCTCCCAGATCCTTCCCTCCTCACCACCATTTCAACTCCATGCCTTCTCGCATGGAGCACATGCAAGCAAATACAAAACAATCAAGAATAAGACAAAATTAACAGAAAGTAAAACCAAAAAGGCATGAAAAAGACATAAACATACACATACAAACACAAACATACACACATGCACACATACAAAACACAGAATGGGAAACCATAATAGATTAGTAAAAGATCCATGAAGCAAAAAAAAAAAAAGAAAGAAAGTACCAGACAAAGCAAACAAACAGAAAAAAGAAAAAGCATGAGAAACACATAAACACTAAGAAATACACACATTAAAAACCACATAAAAACACAAAACCGCAAACCATAGTAAATAAAAAGTAAGGTAAAAAATGAAATGCCCAAATGAAGCATTAGGAGCCAAAACATCTCCAGAAATACCACTGAGTCGTTTTGTTTTGGCCATCTTCTAGTGGACATGGGACTCGCCCTTACGTACAGTTTGTCCCTCCAATTATACTCCATTGGAGGAAACTGACTTTTGCTTTGTGAGTTGTTGTTTGTGAGTTTGTGAGTTTGTTGGTTGTCAGTTGTAGATACCTTTCAGAGACAGAAGCCACTGTCTGCTTCCCCTCTCGGTCCTGAGAACCCATCTGACTTGAACATGTGCAGGCCCTGTGCCAGCTGCCACAGTCTTTGGGAGGTCACCTCTGTATCAGCTCCATTGTATCTGAAAGGCACTGTTTCCTTCTTACAATCTGTCTTCCTCCTCTTCTGCTTTCCTGAGCCCTGAGAGAAGCGGTTTGATGAAGACATCCTGTTTGGGACTGATTCCAGTGGTCTCTCACCCTCTGCATGCTGTCCAGTTCTGGGGTTCCCATCTATTGCAAGAGGAAGCTTCTGATGATGGCTGAGCGAAACACTGATCTATGGGTATAGCAGAATGCAGTTACAAGTCATTTTATTGCTGTTTCCTTACAGACCAGCAGTATTTTATTTTCCTTTACTCCAGATTTATGCCTTGTCTAGTCTCAGGTTACGGCCATCTGAGTAGTTTCGGGCATGACTTCCACACTATGGAGTGAGCCTTAATCTAACCAGGTAGTGACTGGTTACTCCCACATTTGTGCCATCCTTGTGTATCATGCAGACTGGTCGCCATTGTAGATTGGTTTGTAGCTGGATGGGGGTCACCGTTCTCCTTTAGTGACGTGCAGAGGATCTTCCAGTATGGTGAACACTGGTCAGGCAAGATGAAGGCTCTAGTTAGGCGCAGTTTGACATCTCTGCTTTCATTTCCCCTGGCATCAAATCCAATTTAGACCTTTATTCCGATTTGTTGATCTCAAAGCTCAGAACCACTCAGGATGTTTAGTTTGACAATATCAAAGGAAGATTTTTATTTATTTATTTATTTTTATTAAGAAAAGGAAAAAAAAGTTTCCGCCTCCTCTCAGCCTCCCATTTCCCTCCCCCTCCTCCCACCCTTCTCCCCCTCTTCCCACTCCAGCCCAACGAGCAGTCAGGGTTCCCTGCCCTGTGGAAAGTCCAAGGTTCTCCCCCCTCCGTCCATGTCTAGGAAGGTGAACGTCCAAACTGGCTAGGCTCCCACCAAGCCGGAATATGAAGTAGGATCAAAACCCCGTGTCATTGTCCTTGGCTTCTCATCAGCCCTCATTGTTCGCCATGATCAGAGAGTCCGGTTTTATCCCA
>NW_026067923.1:3598259-3609901 GCF_014885135.2 Alexandromys fortis
CCCCTCCCTCTCCAGTCGAGCTCACCAAGGCCAGCTGGACCAGGACTGAAAAACCATGGGATAAAACCGGACTCTCTGAATATGGCGGACAATGAGGGCTGCTGAGAAGCCAAGGACAATGCCACTGGGTTTTGATCCTACTTCATGTTCTGGCTTTGTGGGAGTCTAGCCAGTTTGGATGTCCACCTTCCTAGACCAAGATGGAGCGGGGAGGACTTTGGACTTTCCACAGGGCAGGGAACCCTGACTGCCCCAAAGGAAGATTTTTAAATGGTTTCCAATAGTCCTGTCTTGTTGCACTGTGAGAACAAAGGACAAGGACAAAGACATAGATGTTGGACAGAAAACTTCTTTAAATGAACTGTGGTTTAAGCAAATTGAAAATACTGCAAATATTTTTAAATATTTGTCTTTAAATGACTGGTCTTGTTACCTGGATCAAGGCAATGATTCTGAATCTTCAAAGACAATGGGACAGGGAAATGTTCAGATGTCCTGACCTTGTGTGTAACACAGTGCTCTGCTTCAAAGAAGAAGCTTAACTGTGTTGTTCAGTTTTCTGGGGGCACTTTTCTAATTTACTTTGTTTTCCTTAAAATAAGCATAAAACCCAATGCAAACTGCATGGAATTTTAAATGGTCCCAAATGTGTTTACCGAGAGGAACAGCATACATTCTCTGTGTTTATCGGATTACTTCTACAGCTGCAGCCTTCAACATGCCATGTGGAATGTGTTTCAAACAAAAATGCCTTCTTCATTTTTGAAAATAATAATCTAAAGATTTTCAGACTTCCTTTCATTAAAAATTGAGATTAGTACATATGGTTTTCTGTTCACTATTTCATGACGCTGGTTTGTGCTGCTGTGTGATATAGAAGACACTTATCTAAACCATCTCCAAGGTCTATGTGTTTCATCAGGCAGAGCAATGGTTGGATGATTACAGATTTTTTATAGTCTTCATGTGGATTTTTCAATGAATATTTTTGAATGAATTAGAAACACTGTTATTTAAGGGTAACATATTTTTAATAAAATGATGTGTGCCAATGGCTGAGAGAGTATACTAGTTATGCTGACTGGGTCAGCTGTTGACCTCAGACAGCATATTCCCTAACACACTTGTGCAAGCCAGTCTGGCTGAAGCTCAGATGCCTTGGCCATTACTTCTAACTCAGCGTGTGCTAACATAGCAGGTGTTTATCAGGAAGTGGCATTTTAAGTACTTTCTATCCTACTAGGACAATTTGCCTCTCATAGATTTCATGTACTTTGGAAATCTTTTGCATATTGTGGGTTAATGTGTAATCCACAGCTATTTTTACGTCTAGTGAAACAGGATACCAGTTCGTTTTCTGGTGTCCGATTTTAGGAGTTTTATTACAAACTTCCAGTGGGAAATGTTTGGGCTCTCTTTATTAATTCAGATGTGACTCAAAAAATAGGATTTGGTATTTATAGTCCTTAATTTATATTCTGCTTTCCGCTTTTTCCTGCAGTTTTAAAAAATTTATGTATTTGAGCTTTATTGTTAGCCTGTGTTAGATGAGAGAAATAATATCCACCCTTTATAGTTGTTTATGGTTTCATAAAAATACATAAAGCACTTTAGTGCCTTTTGCATAGTAGCCAGTGTATTAGTGAAGATCATTATGATTCTTGATAATCTATGACAATTAATGATATACAAGTTAGAATAGTCTTTATTGCCTTCTAATTGATGAATAATTTCCATTATTTTATTTATTTATTCATTTTGAACTACAGTTCTAAAATAACATATTTAAGTTCCCCCAAGGCATTGAGATAAGTTACATTATTTCTCTTTAGAGACTCTAAATCAACAGGGATATTCCCTGTCCTGACTGGTAAATTGTGATCTTAGAATCTGCATTCATTATATAATGGCATTTCAGTCTCTCATAGATATTTAGTAATTTCACATACCTGCTGAAAAATATGTTTACGTGGATTATACTTTTTTGTTAAATTCATATCAGAATTATTAGTCATTAGTTTCTTGTAGTTGTTGTTGTTATTTTGTTTTATTTTTTGGGATAGTTTCTCTGTGTAACAGTCCTAACTGCTGGAACTAGCTTGTGTAGACTAAGTTGACCTCAAGCTCACAGAGATCTGCCTGCCTCTGCCTCCTAAGTGCTGGGATTAAAAGCGTGCACCAGCCCCTCCTGGCCAAATACGTAGTTCAGGCTGACCTCAAACTCAGATCCTCCTGCCTCTGCCTCTTCAGCATATCCTACCGGCCTTTGCCACCAGAACAGGCTAGTTTCGTTTTTACTAAAAAGCAGTATTATAAGGAGTTTTTGTTTGTGCAACTCTTTTAATGTGCTTCAGCTTGGGCGGGGTGCTGGCTGGGTAAGCATGTGCAGCTGCCAGTGTATGCTACAAATGATGATTTTGGAATCCAGCGAGGATTTAACTGCCTTTCATATTTCCAAGGCAATGTTGTGGTTTTTACTGAGGGTTTAACATGATTGAACTAAATTCTTCTTTGTTCAGCAATTACTGAACACATTTTTATATTTATCAGTAAATATTTGAGATGCAAAGATAAAGATGACAAATTCTTTGCCATGATAGATATTTAACTTGACTGAATAGGGGCAAAAGTTCACTTAAATGATCACTACAGAGATGCAAAAAGCTGTTTTTAAAGTTCATTAGAAGTCCAAGTGCCAAGGGACTTCAAACCAGGACCAACACAGCAATCAACTTTGTGTCAATAAAACTTCTGGAAACTCTTTTTTAAAAAGAATTTTTAAATTGATTTTATTGAGACGTACATTTTTCTCTGCTCTCCTTCCATCCTCTCCCCTTCCTTTCAACCCTGTCCCATGGTCCCGATGCACCCAGTTTACTCAGGAGATCTTGACTTTTTATAGTTAGATTCATGTCTGTCTCTCTTACTGTCCTCATTGTTGTCTAAGTTCTCTGGGATTGTGGATTGTAGGCTGGTTTTCTTTGCTTTATGTCTAAAAGACAGTTATGAGTGAGTGAGCACATATGATAATTGTCTATCTGGGTCTGGGTTATCTCAATCAATATGATGTTTTCTAACTTCATCCATTTGCCTGCAAATGTCATTAATTTTTAATTTTTTTTTCTGCTGAGTAGTACTCCATTGTGTAAATGTACACATTTTCCTTATCCATTCTTTGGTTGAGAGACATTTAGGTTGTTTCCAGGTTCTAGATATAACAAACAATAGTACTATGAACATAGTTGAGCACATGTCCTTGTGGCACAATTGAGCATCCTTTGGATATATACCCCAAAAGTGGTATTACTGGGTTTTGAGGAAGGTTGTTTCCTAATTTTCTGAGAAACCACCACACTGACACCCAGAAGGGCTGTATCCGTTTGCATTCCCACCAGCAATGCAGAAGTATTCCCTTTACCCCACATCCTCTCCAGCATAAGTTGCCATCAGTGTTTTTGATCTCGGAGTTGTTTTGATTTGCATTTCTGTGATGACTAAGGATGTTGAGCATTTTCTTAAGTGTCTTTCAGCCATTTTAGATTCCTCTGTTAAGAGTTCTCTGTTTAGGTCTGTACCCCATTTTTATTGGATTCTTTGTTCTTTGATGACCAATTTCTTGAGTTCTTTGTATATTTTGGAGATCAGTCCTCTGTCTAATGTGGGATTGATGAAGATATTTTACCATTCCGTAAACTGCCATTTTGTCTTCTTGACCATGTCCTTTGCTTTATAGAAGCTTTTCAGTTTCAGGAGGTCCCATTTATTTATTGTTTCTCTTAGTGTCTGTGCTACTGGGGTTATATTTAGAAAGTAGTCTCCTGTGCCAACACGTTCAAGTGTACTTCCCACTATCTTTTTATGAGGTTCAGTGTGGCTGGCTTTACGCTGAGGTCTTTTGTTCATGTGGACTTGAATTTTGTGCATGGATGTATATATAGATCTATTTTTATTGTTCTACATATTGATATCCAGTTATGCTAGCAGCATTGGTTTAATATGCTTTCTTTTTTCCACTTGATATTTTTTGCTTCTTTGTCAAAAATCAGCTCTTTGTAGGTGTGTGGGTTAATATCTGGGTCTTCAATCAATTCCATTGGTCCTGTTTTTATGCCAATACCAGTCTGTTTTCATTACTGTAGCTCTGTAGTAGAGTCTGACGTCAGGGATTGTGATGCCTCCAGAAGTTCCTTTATTGTACAGGATTGTTTTGGGTATCCTGGGTTTTTGCTTTTCCATATGAAGTTGAGTATGTTCTTTTGAGGTCTGTGAAGAATTTTGCTGGGATTTTAATGGGCATTGCATTGAATTTGTAGATTGCTTTCGGTAAGATTGCCATTTTTACTATGTTAATTCTACCTACCAAAAGGCATGGGAGATCTCTCTACTTTCAGGCGTTTCCTTCAAGTTCTTTCTTCAGAGATTTAAAGTTCTTGTCATACAAGTCTTCTATTTGTTTGGTTAGAGTTACTCTGAGATATCTTATGTTATTTGTGTTTTTTGTGAAAGGTGATGTTTCTCTGATTTCTTCCCCAGCCCATTTATCATCTGTGTATAGGAGGGCTACTGATTTTTTTGAGTTAATTTTGTATCCTGCTACTTTACTGAAAGTGTTTATGAGTTGTAGAAGTTCTTGGTAGAAATTTTGGGGTTGTTTATGTAAACTATCATATCATCAACAAATAGTGAGAGTTTGACTTTTTTGATTTGTATTCCCTTGATCTCTTCTTGGTGTCTTATTGCTCAAGCTAGGACCTCAAGAACTATATTGAATGTATATGGAGAGAGTGGACAACCTTGTCTTGTTCCTAATTTCAGTGGGATCAATTTGAATTTCTCTCCATTTAGTTTGATGCTAGCTGTTGGCTTGTTGTATATTACCTTCATTATGTTACGTATGTTCCTTGTATCCGTACCCACTCCGAGTCCTTTATCATGAAATGATGTTTTATTTTGTCAAATGTTTTTTTTAAATCATCTAATAAGAAGATCATGTAGTTTTTATTTTTTAGTTTGTTTATATGGTGGATTACGTTGACAGATTTTCATATGTTGAACTATCCCTGCATCTCTGAAATGAAGCCAACTTGATCATGGTGGATGATGGTTGTGATGTGTTCTTGCATTCGGCTTGCCAATATTTCATTGAGTATTTTTGCATCAATGTTCATGAGTGAGATTGGTCTGTAATTCACTTTCTTAGTAATGTCTTTCTGTGGTATGGGTATCAGGGTAATTGTAACCTCATAAAGAGAATTTGACAATGTTCCTTCTGCTTCTATTGTGTTGAACAATTTGAGGAGTTATTCTTCTTTGAAAATCTTGTAGAATCCTGAACTGAATCCATCTGGTCCTGGGCTTTATTTGGTTGGGAGACTTTTGATGACTCTCTCATTTGCTTAGCAGTTATAGGTCTATTTAATTTGCTTATCTGGTCATGATTTAATTTGGTAAGCCATATTTATTCAGAAAATTGTTCATTTCCTTTATGTTTTCCAATTTTGTGGAGTACAGGTTTCTGAAATATGACCCAATGATTTTCTTGATTTCCTCCATGTCTGTTGTTATATTCCCCTTTTCATTTCTGATTTTATTAATTTTGTTATTCTTTTGAATAAAGGTTTATATTTTTGTTGATTTTTCTCAAAGAACCAACTTTTTCTTTCATTTATTCTTTGTATTTTTTTTTGTTGTTGTTGTTTCTATTTTCTTGATTTCAGCTCTCAATTTGATTATTCTTTGCCGTCTAGTTCTTCTAGGTGAATCTGCTTCTTTTGTTCTGGAGTTTTCAGGTGTTCTGTTAACTCACTAGTGTGGGGTTTTTTCAGGTTACTTATGTAGGCATTTAGTGCTATGAGCTTTCCTCTTAACACTGCTTTGATTGTGTTCCATAAATTTGGGTATATTGTGTGATCATTTTCGTTGAATTTTAGGAAGTCTTTAACTTATCCCTTTATTTCTTCCTTGATCTATTGAAGCTTCAGGTGAACATTGTTCAATTTCCATGTGTTTGTGGGCTTTCTGGAATTAGCATTGCTGTTGAATTCTAATTTTAAGTCATGGTGATCTGATAAGATACATGGGGTTATTCCATTTTTTTTTTGTATTTGTTGAGACTTGTTATGTTACCTAGTATGTTGTCAGTTTTTGAGAATGTTCCATGAGGTGCTGAGAAGAAGGTAGGTTCTTTTATGTTTGGATGGAATGTTCTATAGATGTCTGGTAAGTCCATTTGAGTCATAACATCTGTTAGTTCCCTTATTTCTCTGTTAATATTTTATCTGACAGATCAGTCCAGTGGTAAGAGTGGGGTGTTGAAGCCCCCCCACTATTAGTGTGTGGGATTTAGTGTATGATTTAAGCTTTAGAAGTGTTTCTTTTACATATGAGGGTGCCCTTGTATTCAGGGCTTAGTGTTCAGTATTGAAAACTCCTGGAAAATTTTAAGGTATGTGAGGAAAAACTGAAAGTGCATACAGTATCTTAGAATCTGAATTGTAAAACATTGTCTTTTTTTTCTTCGAGTGCTTTGAGACTGTAACAAGTACATTTTATAGTACTTTAAAATCTATAATGGGAAAATAATTAGGAAACATAATGAGTTATTCTTAATGGAAATGCTTATATATCCATTGAGTTTGGAAAGCAGAAAACTTAATTCTGGGTCTAAATTCATTCTACTTATATTTAGGTGGGGATTTAATTTGATGAGTAATAATAATAATGATAATGATGATGGTGATTATGCCAACAATAGCATTTGATGTATTATCTTCATCTTTGGCCCATACTGCTATAAGAAGATCATTTATAAGATTATTTCTTCTCTTGCACTCATCTGTTCCTGAAATACTCGAGTGCATGTGTTTTCTACTTCTTGTCATTAATTCAGAAAACGAGTGGTCTTTGATTTTACATACATTGTTTTATCAGTGGGTTTCCCCCCTCAGTACATTGGAAAATGTATATTCTCACAATGTTATGCAACTATCTGACCTTAAATGTAATAAAAATTCTTTGATAAATTTAAACACTTAAATTTGCTAATAACTTTCTGAATTCCACATTTTTCATAAAAATGATTAATAATGGCACAGTTCATAAAGTTTGGAAACTAAGTAATTTGGCAACCAGTCTTTAGTTTTTTAATGCTCATACTACCTCTCTTTCCTTATTTACTCTCCCCTTACCTTCTCTCCCCTTGCTATCCCTCCCCTTATCTTTTCCTTCTTCTTAAAATGTTTCTGAGGATTGAACCCAGTGTTATTTAACATGCTCTGAGTTGCCCACATTTTTCTAAGAAAAGGGGAATAAAAATCAATACCTATTTTATTATGCATTTTGATTCTTTAGACTTTTATATAAATAAAGTGTTTTCATGTGGTTAATGTTTTATTACCTGACTTTTAAAGTTAACAATAAATTATGAATACCTTTAAATGTTACCTCTATTTACCATGTAAATTAGTGGCTGCATTTTAGTAGCATATGGTGGAAAAATTGGAAAATTTATCTAATTGCCTATTGTTGAACATTTCTCACATCTTTCCTTTACTCTTGTGAAATATGAAGAAGTGGTCTCAGAAAAAGCAATGAGAGTGCTATTTATGTTTTATGTATGATAATTGCATGAGAATGAGATTAAAAAATAAAATGTTTCAAAGGTTCCATCTCTTAATACCCCTGATAGAAAATACCTTGTATATATGAAGGGACAGCTTTCAGAGTATAGCAGTGCAAGGCTCATAACTGAGACCACTATAATAAAAGGCATATTACTAACAGAAAGGTATACCAAATTCTATTTAAGTTTTTTTTCCTGTTTAAGTTTTATATGGCATAGAAATTTTCAGAAATGAAAACATCAAGACCAAGAATGCCAGGTCCATGGGCAGTCATGGAGGAATATGATCGGAGACCAGAAGGTTAGCTTTTGATGATAGAAAGTTGGGGTTCCTCAACAGAGCCTTCTCTTCAGGACCTTCTTTGCTTTCTTTTGTAACATTCATTCCCTACAGATAGGCAGCCATTGCCAAAGGGTCTCTGGAGCTGCTTTCAGAGTAGGCAGGACAAACCATTCTGTTTTGGATCAGCTGGCCATAGAGAAATGTAGGTCAGAGGGGGTATTTGCTGACTATAATTTACAGTACTGCTTTTACTTTGTAACCCATTTGTGGTTATTTTCTTTGAGTCTCATGCTTAGAGAGGCATTGTCCTCCTTAGCTTTTGTAAGCTTGACCCAAGCAGGAATCATTTGGAAGCAGAGAACCTCAATTCAGAAAATGCCTCCATCAGATTGACTTGTGGGCAAGCATGTGGTAACATTTTCTTGATTAATTATTGATATGGGAGGGTCCGGCCTAGTGTAGGTGTTGCCACCCCAGGACAGTTGGTCCTGAGTTGTTTATAAACAGACTGAGAAAGCTTATGAAGAGAAAAACCAGTAAACATCTTCCTCCATAGCCTCTTCCTCCTGCCTCCAGGTTCCTGCCTTGATGTTCTTCGATGGTGGGCTGTTAGAGTGAAACAAAGATTTTCTCCAAGTTGCTTTGGGTCATGGTGTTCTAATATAGAATTAGAAACCCTAAAACAGGCATCATCACCCCAAAATGTGTGAGTGTGCTTTCTTCTCATGTTGTAGTCATTTGATTTCACACGTAGATAAACCCTGATATAGAATACAATGACACAGATTCAGAAGAAACCGTACTTCATGTTTTAAATTTCAATTTTGGTTATGCTTTGTATGATAATCTCATGAGATGCTGGCTGGGCAGCAACAATAAATGACAGCTCCAAATTAGTCACACGATCACTAAATCCATATTTAGAAAGTATGTTCAACCCTAGGAGCCTAGACCAAGCTCAAGGGGAGTATGAATGTGGCCCAAAATAAAATCATAAAACTTAACTAAAATATTGTGAGATTTCTTTGTATGATTTATTTTTAGAACTTGACTGAGTGGTTCTTGAGTATGAACTTTGTAGATAACATCACTTCACAGTGTCAGAAGTTTAGACACACCTAGAAGTTGCTATGTTGTTGATCAGTGATCATTCAGAGATTAATTGTACTAAATACATTTTAGGTTTACTATTTAAAATTTTCATGAGTTCATCAGGCTGTGACCCAGCTGTATACATACACAGATTTATAGTTATAAAACACTTTGATCCAATTTAACCTGATTTTACTTAATTTAAGCAACTTGGAGAAAAGCTTTGTTTCACCTTCTATCCCTCAGGTCCCAACCCACCATCGAAGGATGTCAAGGCAGGAACCTGGAGGCAGGAGGAAGAGGCTATGGAGGAAGATGCTTACTGGTTTTCTCTTCATAAGCTTTCTCAGCTTGGGGCCAAATGGCCTTATAAATTAAATAAATTTAGTATTATTTTATTTAATTAGTAATATTATTTTACTTAATAATAGCTTTTATTTCTAAAATCACTGATGCTATAATGTTCTCAGGTAACTATAAAAGTAGTTCTATAGATCCAACTAAGCCTTGTGTTAATCTTATCTTTTGTAACATCAAGCATGATATAGAACTATACCCATTACTTTCAATGACACAGAAACAAGCTTAGAAGTTTTAATGCTTAGGATCAATGGCTTTAACACATTTCTCTAAATAATTAAAATTGTGATGTGATTGATTACTCTAATAATTGGGGCTGAATAGATCCCTCTTAGGTGAGATTGACTTGGTGACAGATGGAAAAAAATTCAGAGGCAAAACAAAACAATAAATTTCTTGCTGATGTGACTCAAGCCAAATTCATGCAGATCCCGACACAGTTCATATAACTTTAATTTCATGCTTTTTTTCCATTAGGCAAAAGTATTTACATATAATTTTGGTCTTTATATAAACATGATGACAGGTGATGTTAGCTTACATAGAATCATGAATAGGTTCAGTTTATGAAACAGAGAAAGGGAAAATAGCAATAGAGGTTAAGATCCAGGCAGACAGAATATTTCACCACCAAAAAAAAATGAGTATTTTATGTACTATCATTTCTTGTCTTTATATGCTACTATGGGATTCCACAATGGACTATCAAAGACTGGGTGATTTATAAAGACAGTGATTTTTCACAGTGCTGATGATCCATGACCAGCATGCCCACACATTTGGGTTGGGATGAAGGCTTTTCCTGTATTGTAGACAGCTGTTTTCTGTGCCCTTTACAGTGGAAAGAGCTAGGGGAGAGCTTAGGTCTCCGCATAGACTGCTAACTCTATAAAGGGGGCTTCAACTATATATCCAAGTTACCCCTCAAGAGCTCACCTCCCAATACTTTCACACTGGGCATGAGTATTTCAACCTACATGTTTTGAAGGGAACATAAACATTCGATCCATTGCAATAAATTGTAATATGTTGCACACTGAATCTACATCGACCCCTGACATTGATTCTTTCAATTTCAGTTTCAATCAAACTTTTCCAAATATGAGTTTTTCCCTTAAAAATTCTAAAATAACAAGACACATTCAATAATTTCAGCAATAACCTCTAAACATCTTTTGCCTGTGTTGACCTTTAGTATAGATTTATTTCCTAGTCTGTGTGGATTTATGTTCTTTTTATTTTTAAAGCGAGTCCCTTTTCTGGAACCCAATAGTGATTTGTTATGAATGAATAGTAGAGGTTTCTATTTCTGTCATTTCTCCTTTTTTTGTATTAAAAACATTTTATTGGATGCACAAACCATAATAAAATTTTCTGTAAGTGTAGTACAACATGATGCTTGACATATTATATATATGATTGACACACATATATATGTATGTATATACTATATAAATCAGATTAACCATAGCTACTCACCATAACCAATTTTTTCTGTGTAATAAAATGCTCATTACTATCATCTTAGTTTTTTAAATACATAGTGTATAATTGTTATCTCTTGTCACCTGACTATCATCCAAAATGGATTTTAGACTTTATCCAGCAATTTAAAACACTTACAGATATGTTCAGTATTATGTTATCTTAATATATTGATACCATAAGGATGTATCATCTTAGCCTGGTCCTTTAAGAAATGAGCACAAATAACTCCATAGAGAGCTGCAGCCATTTGAAGAGCATATTATAAACAGAACTGGGGATACCTAGCACTGTTAGACTAATAGGAAATTTTAATACAAGGCTAACTCTGGTGGTTCACACTGTACACCCAGCATCAAGAAGGCTGGGCGAGAAGGGTTATGAGTTTGAGGTCAACCTGAGCTATGTAGTAAGTTGCAAGCTGTCATTGGTAGCATACAGAGAACTTGGCTCAATAAATAAATAATCAAAAATGTCAAGACAGTAACTGTCCTAAGCAATAATGTATTAGTGTTTATAGTTTATTACAGTTTTGTTATGTAGGGAGGTTTTGTCTATAATTGATGACCACAGCAACCATGCGATCAGAGCCAGCTCTTGAATGGTCACATGTTCAACCGACTCATTAATATTAGAACAAAGCAACCGCTCAGGACGTAAGAGTGACAGTTATTTTACAAACTTGACCCTATGCCTTCTGAGTCTGTCATGGGCAAAAGCCTATCCTCTTTCTGGGTCTGGGATACCTCACTCAATATGATGTTTTCTAGATCCATTCATTTGCCTACAAATTTCAAAATG
>NW_026067923.1:3610820-3620985 GCF_014885135.2 Alexandromys fortis
GCCTCCTCCCAGCCTCCCATTTCCCTCCCCCTCCCCCACTCTTCTCCCCCTCCCCCACTCCTCTCCCCCTCCCTCTCCTATCCAAAGAGCAGTCATGGTTCCCTGCCCTGTGGAAAGTCCAAGGTCCTCCCCCCTCCCTCCATGTCTAGGAAGGTGAACATCCAAACTGGCTAGGCTCCCACCAAGCCGGAACATGAAGTAGGATCAAAACCCCTTGCCATTGACCTTGGCTTCTCATCAGTCCTCATTGTTCACCATGATCAGAGAGTCCGGTTTTATCCCATGCTGTTCCCGTCACAGTCCAGCTGGCTTTGGTGAGCTCCCAATAGATCCGGGAATCGCATAGAAGACCCGGAATTTAATCCCTGTCATTTCTCTTTTGATTCTACACACTTTATCATTTTTACATCAAAACATAAAATTGTATTATATATTAAAATCCCAGAGAAAGAAACTAAGTCATGTACTGCCACCCTTGCTAATGGTGGGTAGGACAGGTGAGAGGCCGGTGTCCCACAGTCCCTATGTCACCTGTACTAAGTTTTTACATAAAAACTTAGAAAGGTGAGTCTGTGTGATGCATGGCACGTGAAAAGTAAGTCTTCGTGGAGTATAGCTCTACACTAGGCAAGTATTGATGCTGCTGCTTGCTGCTCTTTTTCATGCTAGGTCTTCACTGAGTGCAACATGCGACTAGCTCAGTAAATATCCAATGTACCAATTCACTTTCATTTTTTATTTTGTCTTTTTTGAGATGAGAGTTTAATATGTAATCCAGTCTGGAGTACCAGGGATTAACACAATTTACAGCTTGCTGAGACTTTTTTAATATTTAAATTTGGAGCAACTCATTCATTATTTCATTCAATGATCCCTTTTGAAAGCCTATCTCATTGTGATGATATTGTGCTTTGTGATGATGATGGGTTTGCCAAAGCATTTAGTGTTTCCACTTCACCTGTTCTGGCCTTGGCTGGTAGAGCTTTCTTTAGCTGTTCTCTCTAAACTTCGGTTTCTACCTTATTTCTACCAATTTTTATCCTCTGCTCCTGGAATATGATTTTTACTTAGTCCGCTAGTCTGCTCGCAGATGCCATTTTGTTCTAGAACACAGAAATTTCTTTGTCCTTGCTCAGTCATTATTGAGAGAAAAACTCGCAAATAGCACCATTTCAAAGACAACCTTATGATGGACCACATTAAGTGATTTTCCACTCTCAGTGAGATCAGTTGCCCGTCTGCCAGACAATAAGCCCAGTTGTTCTTATAAACCAAAGAGGACTATGGTGCTTTTGTATTAGCTCTTGCAGTCCTTTGTATAGCCTCTGCTGATATTTTTTTCATGTTTCACTAAAATATATTTTATTCTACAAATGTATTTTATTCTTATTCTATTTTTTAAAGAAAATTTATTTTTAATATTTTTCAAAATATTTCCTAATGCCATGTCATTAGTAACTGCATTATTGATACATATAAGTCCCTCCTAAACTATTTCAAAAGATATAAGCACTATATATTAAAAATTTCAAACTGAAAATGTAAGCTTTATTACTATCATTTGAAGTGTATCTTTGTAGTTTTAGAGTTTGGATGTTATGTTTGACAGGATACATTATGAGTTTCTTTACTTCTTGTTGTCATAGGAGGGAGATATTGCCAACTATCAGATAGCTTATAGTTTTAAGAATAAACTCATTCACACAAATTTGGTGTCTTAAGATTATTATAATTAGTTTATAATTTGAAATATTAGTTGACCTAAATCCAAGCCATTTTATGATACTATTTTCATTTTTTAGAGAGATTTTAAACTTCTATCTTAAAATAAGAGAGGCTAAAATTTGATAGTATATGAGACAATTGAAATATTTTCTCTGGAACTATAGTCATAACATAGTAGTGATTTAAAGTATGTAACTTAAAAAGCATGATTTCAATGTACATAAAATATAATCCAAGCTCTTTAATTTTTAAGTCAGTTTGAACAAATCCTATACTAGCATCACTTTTGCAGGGAAACACTATTGCACACACCATGGGACTTCGTTCCCCACTCCCTTGGTTCCTATATCTCTTCCTTTTTTGTCTCTCTCTTTCTCCCTCACTCCAGTCATATTCCCCCAGCCAGAATGCCTATCAGCAAGAGAAGAGACTGCAATGGAAACTGAAAAGGATACACAGAGAGACCTTTATTCACTCCTGCTAGAAGAGCACACTAGGACAGTCATCACAGACATCAATATGGAGAGTTTTATAGACATATAAAATAGAATTCTACATGATCCACTTGTAACCACTCTTGGACATATACTACAATGGCCCTCTATTCTAACACGAATAGTTTGCATCTGCATGATTGTTACTGTTTGGGTTACACTAATAAGGAAAGGAGGAAGAAACTATGAGGCTGTTGGGAAAAAAGGATATGAGGGAGGTCAGAGAAGAACAAACAGAAAAATCAACAAAAACCAATTTTGTTGAAATATGCTATGGTGAAACATAATGCTGGGTATCCTAGTGAAAAATTAAATAATAAAGAATAATATTCTTTCTCTTTGAATAAAAGTTTCTAATGTAGAACTGGTATCCTGTGGTAGGTTCTTCAGTTCTAGCCATTAAATGTGTCTTTGCATACATTATTGTTACTCTCCTAAATATAAATAAGTATGTTGAATACTGTTTGAGGGAATATTATATTTAAAAGAAAATTCAATAATGATGTTAAGGATACATTTTTTGAAATTTCACAGTAGATTGCAGCTGAAATGTATGTAAAGAATATATTTAGCTTTCTGGTGACAACCAAATAGCTTTATGTACTATAACTTCATAAAAATTAAAGATTAATTATGTCACTCAGTGAAAATCATTCTTCCTGCTCTCTCTGTCTCAGACACTGTTATTAGCTGGCTTCCTTAATATTTATTACATCCTACTTATTTTAATTTCCAGTAAAATTTATTTATTTACTAATTCATGTTATCCTAATTTATGTTTTTAAATTTTTCATTGGCTTCTTTTTAATAATATTCAGTTAGATACCTTTCTTACTTGATTTGGTTAGGTTTCTTTTAATTTCACTGCTTTATAAAATATGCTCACTATTTAAAAATTATGTTAAGCACATATTTAGGAAATCTATGTTACAGTTCTTGTAGAAGGACAGTGTATCCAAACAGAAATCAACTGGACACTTGCTTGTGGGGACTCTGCATTTTTCTTCTCAGGATTGGCTGCTATTTCTTAGTCCTGAATTAGTGTCTCACCTACTGGACTGTGGAGGAGGATCTTGGCTTTTCTACAGCTGCTTTCTGTAACGACCGCTTTTCCCCAGCAGTGTTCCCTTTTACCAGGCATTATTGCAGCATTTACTACTGAACTTTTTAAAGAATACTTTCAAGTCCCGTATTCTCTATTCACATTTCCCCCTGCTTCTCCATTTAAAATGATCGTAAACTTGCTCACTGTGCCTTTCATGTATTTCACTTTTATGTCCCTTGTTTACTGCCTATTTTAATGTTTTCTTTTGCCTTATTTAAAATATTATGGAACTAGAAAATTAAAAATGGATCTTTGTTAGCTGATAGTTCTGGGATATTGAAAACCCAAGGGTACACAGGCATGTGCTGTGGAGCCCTTGCGTCAGCATAGCATGATGAACAACATGCTAAGGGTGACTTCTGATGCTGTCAGGAGACTCCACATTTGGGCCCTCATTGCGTCCTCTGCCCGTGTCCAAATAGCACTAATGGCTGAATGCGGACTGATTTTCTGACAACTGGTTTTGGCGGATGCATGTCTGAATCATAGCACTCTCTGGTCCAACCATTAGTTTTTCATACCTGTCCTCCTTTTTGCTCATTTGCTATTCAGTATTGTTTAATATACCACTTAACACTTCTTTAATTTTCTATATTTTTTCTTATAGTTCTGTTTTTTTAAAATATTTGATAATTTAGTAGTCTGTTACAATATTTGTAATCTTATGTGATGGCTGTCATCTTTTTACTAAAATACAACAGAAAGTATATTGCATACTGAGGGTGCATTTCTTTACTCCTAAGTCACAGTTATATTCACACAAACTTGGTACCTCTGTTGTGATGACTTGCCTTAATTCCCAGTGTTCCAACAATTTGAAAGACTGAGCAGATGATATTATATACCATGTTTACTTAAGATTATTACAAGATGTGAGAGAGACATAGCAGAAATATGCACATAGGATGGGATAAGCTGTAAATATTTTGATAACTTTTCTAAAGCTTCAGAAATTAGAATTTTGCTCTGTTATGAGCTATGACAGTTTGTCTTCCTAAAGTTTTGATTATATTATTTTAAGATTAATCTTTCTGTTATGTGGATTTAAAGTAATATTATGGGATAGTTTATAACTTTAAATGTATAGTGCTTAATTTTAAACAATTAGTTAACAGCAACTAATCAGTAGTTCTATACTTGCTGCTTAGAGTACTAGCATTTTCTATTTTTTATGAATTATTGAATTTCTGATTGAAAAATAGTTTGACAACTATGTCAGGATGGGGACTGCCTTAGTCAAATGACTCTGTGCCAATATTATTATTGCCACTTTAATTTGGTCCTTTGGGTTGGACTCAGGACTCTGCTTGTTCTCAGCACCCTCTCTGGTCCTCAGTTTGCCTTATGCTCCTAAGTCTGAGTTTAAATTTTACTCTTTGAAAATAAGAAGATAAACCTATATGATCATATATCAATTTCTTGATTGTTTTGAATGCATCTTTAATTTATGAGATGAGGGAAAATATGCTACATTAATATAAACACATTAAATGAAAAAAAACATTCTTACCTTGTACTTAGTATCCAATATTCTCACAAGAGATAGAATTGTGACAGCCATTCTTGCTATTGCTTTATTAATAGATGACTAGAAATTTACCAAGTTAAATAATTTATGATTATTTTTTTAAAAAATAATAGAAAGTCTCTACCATGAGATAAAACCTAAAATATAAATGAATACTCCAAGTACCTGGGGATGTAGTTTAGGATTAGAGAATTTACTTAGTATGTATGAAGCCTTGGATTTGATACTTGGCCCTGAAACTATGATCACTGTCTATTTCATATTATTCTTGTGTGCGGTAGCATAGCATTAATAACTGCTATGAAAGTATAGATTTGTGATATCATAATTATGGTGTAGGCAGTGTCTATCTACCTGTGGAGATGATTTAAGCATTTATCTCATAAAAATGAACAGAGTTTATGTCTTTCTGAATTCATTTGTATCTAGTGTTCATCGACACTTTCAAATTTATTTTTTTTTATTTGGTACTATATCTTCTACTTATTGGCATGACCTTTTGACAATTAATTAACAATGTATTCTCAAAAATTCCCACCCCCCAGGTCCTATGAATTACTCATCGTTTTTGGAAATTCTGTTAGTAGAAAAACAACTCAATTTACAATTAGAGCTCAAGTTTTCTGAGTCATTGCCAAACAATTGTTTTTCACACCAAATTATTTACCACAACATATAATCCTTGTCATGATGGAAGAAAACAGGCTTATGCATTAGTAGAACATTCGCTTATAATAAATGCTTTGCTAACAGCTTGATAGCATGGAAAATAAATAGATAAGGAGCTGTAACAAGACAATGTATGACTCATAGCAAGGGACCCACAGTAAAAGTCATGCTTTAACTATTCGGAAAAGGGGGGCACATCTGGTAACATTCTGTGTAAATACATATTCATATGTAGATGAGTATGTTTGCACACATAAGAGGTTTCCCTGTGCCTGCAGAGTGTCATATCCAAACTTATAACAAAGGCTCATATGGGCAAGGACAATTATTTCTATTTTCTGAATATGTATAAAATAAAAGGTTCTCTTCTGCATTCATTATCAGCATTCCTATAAAAAAAGAATATTTTCTGAGTTATATTTGTGTTAGTTTTGAGACAGGGTTTTTCTTAAATTACACTGAATTCAATCTATAGTGAACATTTTCCAAGTGTGTCACCTAAAGCCTACACAAAATATTAATTATTTAATACATGCTGCACCTTGTCAATTATAGATATTATTAGACTGAATTTCTTGTACCTAATGATGAATTGCTCTCATCCAAATATGTCATCACTGTTGTATCATTTTATAGCATCTCCAACTGCTATAAATTCTACTAGAATGGAAAGGTTGCAAGATTACATGATTAGCTAACAAAATCAGTCCAAACAAGAGCTTATTAAGTCAAGCATAGCTCCTTAAATATATGAAACTTTGTAAGGCCCGTGCAGAACCAAAAGTATTTACCAGTCTAAAAGGACTCACTGGCAAGAACACGTATTTCTAGGACTTAGTAGACTGGGCCAGGAGGATATAAGTTTGAAAGTAGCAAACCTTGCCTACCACATGAGTGTGTAACAGTTCAGTTAAAATAACCTACCTAAAGAAGAGCATGCATCTAAGAAAGCATCTATCCATTCTATGTATTCAGTTGACCCAATCTGACATATCAAATCGTGTAACCACCAATGTGTTGACAAGCATGTTTTTCAATCCCTTTTTGCTTTGCCATTGTCCTTGTCCAGCCCAGATATCTTTCTGTCTTCTCAGCTACCTACTTCTTCATATGTGTTATAAATTGGATGGGTGTGTGTTTGGATGCTATATTACCTAGAGTCTGAGATTTGTTTCAGTAACTGTTGAATTCACAATGCACTCAGAGAGACAGATTCAAAGCTGAGTTGAACAAGAATATGCTAATTCTGCTGCTGCAGTAAAACACTCAGGGTTTTCAGCTGAACCTTAGTTATTCAGTGGTGTTGACTAAGAAAGCACCAAGAACTGTTTACCTTGCAGATTCCTTTCCTGTTTCTCCTTAGCCTCTTGGGGTTTCACCCTCTATGTGAACTGGTTATTATTGCACCGGTTCTCTGTATGGTTCCTTCAGCTCTCTATGCTGCCCTACCAATTTTCAATTCCCAACCTCCCTGAGCAGAGAGCTCTGTTTCTTTCATTTTCTGAGACCTCTTGCTCTGTGCCTGGTAAGTGCTGTGGCCAGAACACTAGGATGATTATAGGATCACATTTCCTATTTGTTTGCCTTCTGGGATCACAGCTCCACACTACCCTTGGTCAATACTGAAAACAATTCCTTTCAAACTTTGCTCCCAGTGCACTTGTTTCCTTTTCTTTTCTTGTTTAAACCCAGTGGGGGGGGGGGGTGGTGTCTGGATCTGCTTTTATTTTCTAATGGATTATAGCACATACTCTACTTTAGGTTGTTGTTGTTTGTTGCAAAATATTGCAAAATTGATAAATGGGTATTTAGTATTATTATAGTTACCTGATGATAGGGTTATTTGAGCTTACAATTAAATAAGAATTTGATTGGATATGACACAATGATCCATGTTTTGTATGAATCATTTATTGGTTTTATTTTAAAACTGTATGTAATGTGTTGATGGATTTAGATCTTACTGTATGTTAATCTCAGGGAGTGTAAGTATGTCCACAATGGAAGACACGAACACCAGGAGATTGAAACATACGGTAATTTGCCTCATAGAATTTAAGAACCTCTAACTCTACAGTGATTTGAAGAAAGATTCTTTTGTATTTTATTTCCCTCTGGGCATGATGTGTCTCTTAAACTCTGCTTTCAAAAGACCTCTTCAGAACCCTAATTCTAAAAATGAGTATTTCCATCCTTGTTTCCTCAGCTGTGATTTTAATGTATGTCTTTTTTTTACAAATTTATTTATAATTTTAATAAAAATCATAAAATTACAAATTTTAGGATCACGTGGATCCTAAAATGTAAATACCTAATATTTACTAGAAAAGCTTCCAAGCTTATTTATTTATTCATTAAAGATTTCTGCCTCCTCCCCACCACCGCCTCCCCTTTCCCTCTCCCTCCCCCAATCAAGTCCCCCTCCCTCGTCAGCCCGAAGAGCAATCAGGGTTCCCTGCCCTGTGGGAAGTCCAAAAACCACCCACTTTCATCCAGGTCTAGTAAGGTGAGCATCCAAACTGCCTAGGCTCCCAAAAAGCCAGTACATACAGTAGGATCAAAAACCCATTGTATGTCTTGTGCAAAAGTAATTCTGGGAGACTTCTGTTCCTCTTTAGGTAGATCTAGGACCAACAGTTAAGACGATAGCTTAATTCTGTAATTCCATATCTATTTGACCATGGATCCCTACTGAATCCATGCCTATTCATAAATCACCTGACTCTGCTGATCTGTAGCAGTGTTTCTAGAAGACTAATCTCCATAGGAAGACTTTGTTGCTTTCATTAACTGTCAATTATAATTTATTAGGCATGGCATGTGATCTAAGATTTTGTTATTCCAGGAAACTCATATTTCTGTTCCTGAGTACAGACTTCTCCTTCAATATTAGTAAGAAAGATGAGTATAAATTTTTGTTTTTGAAACTTTCTGAGGCTGTTGCAATTTTTAGACTGGGCAATAAATGATGGCCCTATTTGGTGAGCTAGGAAATAATAAAGTCAAAGCCACAACTTTACAAATAAAATCCTTTACTTAGAATGAATGATAAAAATTGAATATAAATTGACATATCTTCACAGAAGCAAAAATTACATGGATTTAATGATCATAGCTGTATAATAGGTGTGATATACTTTCATGAGGTAGTTTTTGTTTTGTTTTCATTTGTTTGTTTCTTTTTGTTTTTTGGAGACAGGGTTTTTCTGTATAACAATTCTAGCTGTCCTGGAACAAACTTTTCAGACAAGGCTGGCCTCAAACTCATAGAGATCTGCGTATCTCTGCCACTCAAGTGCTTGGATTAAAGGCTTTACACTACCACCACCACCTGGCTAAAACAAGGCATATTAGGTAATTTCAGTATACCTTCAAATGTTACTTCCCAAACAAGACAGCTGTGTTACCTCTTACTTTCTGGGAAAAAAAAATAGGAAAAGCTGTTTCATTATTTATCTGATTCTAGAATAAAATTGATAATAAAACTGGATAAATCTGTATAAAAATAAATGTATTGATGGCTATCAATGTGTGGTAAATATTATTTTAGCAGATATATCCAGCATTTTACCATTCATTTCATTCTTGCAGCTATATGCTTTGTCATTTTAAAATAAAGATATACAAATTCCCAAACAATATATTCAAAAAATAAATAAGAAATACTGCGATTTCGATGGAGTTTTAAAGAATGATAGGATTAAGTAGCATGGCATCATGGAAACTTCTGAAACATTCTGATAAAAGTTAACTTCCTCTATTGCACAAAGAATACTTTTATAAGTGTATATAGTAAACATCTCTTCGTCAAAGACATTTTTTTTCAATGTCAGGAAGTAGACTGAAATGCAGGAGAATTTGTTCTGCATATCAAAAGATATGCACCATGAGCAGCAGGTAACATCCTGTACCAGTCATTGCACTCTGTTCCCCAGCCATCCTGGCTACACAGTGTGTTCCCAAACCATCCTGGCTACTCAGGGTGTTCCCCAACCATCCTGGCTGCACAGGGTGTTCCCCAAACATCCTGGCTGCTCAGGGTGTTCCCCAGCCATCCTGGCTGCACAGGGTGTTCCCCAAACATCCTGGCTGCTCAGGGTGTTCCCCAAGCATCCTGGCTGCACAAGGTGTTCCCCAGCCATCCTGGCTGCACAGTGTGAGCATACCTTCAAAAATAGGTTAGCAAAAATGTAAAAAGAATTGTTCAAAAGTGGTAGAATCATTGAATATATACCCACAGAAGATACTTATCCACAAAATGTGCAATCTACTGAAATAGCTCAGAAGTATTTAATAAAAGAGTAATATCCAAATAGCAGTAGTATTATTGAATGACATAACAAGCAACCAACTCTAAACTATAACTTTGAAACTTCTGTTTAAAGAAACCATTCATATAGAACATCCCCATTGTCTCAGAGTGTGGGTGCACCCCTCGCGGTCCTGAGTTCCATGCTCGTGCTCTGTCTCCTTCTGCTCCTGATTTGGACCTTGGGATTTTAGTCCGGTGCTCCAATGTGGGTCTCTGTCTTGTGAGCCTAGGCAGTTTGGATGCTCACCTTACTAGACCTAGATGGAGGTGGGTGGTCCTTGGACTTCCCACAGGGCAGGGAACCCTGATTGCTCTTTGGGCTGACGAGGGAG
>NW_026067923.1:3621623-3622672 GCF_014885135.2 Alexandromys fortis
TATTAGGAAAAGGTCAGTTTGCTTCCAAACAATTAGAGGAACAAATAGAACAAAGGGAAAAAATGTAAAAAGCAATCACAAGCAGGCACACTTTTAACCATGTCATGAATCAGGGTGTTAGTGAGTTAAATCGCTGATAAAAGACAGTCTCCCGTCGATGTTTTTAATTCTGTGCTGTTCCGCAGCAGACACAAACCAGGTGACAAGAACTTCTGACAAGAAATAGCTAAGAAAGATTTTGTAGCTGAAAGTAGAAGAAAAGAAAGATAAAGGAAACAAGGAAATGGGGGAGAGGGGTAAAGAATTAGTGTGCCTGTAAAAAAAAAAAAAAAAAAAAAAAAAAAAAAAAAAAAGAAAATAAAAAAAAAAAAAAAAAAAAAAAAAAAAAAAAAAAAAAAAAAAACAATGACCACAATAACTCAGACATTTAGAGACCCTTCACCAGCGCAACTAAAGAAGGGATGCACACGAACTCTACTACTAAAAATGTGACCAGAGTTAACAACCCCTGGTCATTAATATCACTCAATGTCAATGGGCTCAACTCACCTATAAAAAGGCACCGGCTAAAAGATTGCATATGAATGCAGGATCCAACATTCTGCTGTTTACAAGAAACACACCTCAAACACAAAGACAGGCACCTACTCAGAGTAAAGGCCTGGGAAAAGGCTTATCAAGCAAATGTACCTAAGAAACAAGCAGGTGTGGCCATACTAATCTCTAACAAAGTTGACTTCAAACTAAAATCAATCAGAAGAGATGGAGAGGGACATTTTATACACATAACAAGAACAATTCATCAGGAGGAAGTCTCAATCCTGAACATCTATGCCCCTAATATAAAAGCACCCACGTACGTAAAAGAAACATTACTAAAACTCAAGGCAGCCATCAAACCGCACACACTAATAGTGGGAGACTTCAACATTCCTCTCTCACCAATGGACAGGTCAATCAGACAGAAACCTAACAGAGAAATAAGAGAATTAATGGAGGTAATGAATCAATTGGACTTGACAGACATCTATAGAATATTCCACCCAAAT
>NW_026067923.1:3623341-3655841 GCF_014885135.2 Alexandromys fortis
ATATATATATACATATATACATATATATATATATGAAACCATTCATATTTAGGCTGTAGGACTCAATCTATAGTGGTGCCTGTTTTTGTGATACAAATATTAATAATTATTAAAATATTGGGAGTAAAAGGAACTTCTCTGTAAAATTTATGTATTACACAATTATTGCCAGAGGTTGCCCATTCATTCCCTGACCACCCTGACTCAAAATAACCACACAGAAATCTGTATTAATTGCATACTGTTTGACCAATAGCTTAAGCATATGTCTGGCTAACTCTTATATCTTAAATTAACCCACGTCTACTCATCTGTGCATCACCACGAGACTGTAGCCTACCAGTTTCAGTGGGCTCCACGAGGGATGTCTGTCTCCAGTGGGGCTAAATGGCTTCTCTTTGACTCCACCTATTTCTCTCTATTCTCTGTCTGCTCGGTACTCCCACCTTGCCCTATTCTGATAAGCAACTGGCTAAAACACCTTTATTCATTAACCAATAAAAGCAACACATAAACAACATTTATATCTACTTTATCTTCTTTCATAACTAAAAAAGAACCATAATTATAACTATATTCTTCAGCTCCATCAAGACTACCAGGATATAATATTATCTAAGTTAATAGGAAGTACATTGCAAGCAACTTCCAAAACTCTAGAATTGACAGAGACATCTTGCTGCCTGGACAGTCGCCCAAATGTATTCTGTAATATTTTGGGCACCCATCTTCAGCCTACAGGCCCAGAGTATTCGGTACACTTTTCCATAAAGCAGGACATTTCAAAGATAGTTCCACCTATATTGGCAGTTTGTCAGTCACTTTCTTCTTTGTCCTGCAGAATATCTGTCAAACTCTTTCATGAAGCAGGAACCCTGAAGGTCTCTCTCATTTTCCATAGGCAACTTCAGTGGCATTAGTTTTTTGTGGGCTCTGTATTTGCAGTTCATACAGCAAAACATCAAGCAGTCCAGGAAAGAGCAGTTTCTTGCCCAAATGGCTAACCAACTCCATAAGGAGCCTCTTTGATGCCCATCATCCTTTTAGATTGGTAATACCAGGAACAGATGTGTTTTATTGTCATGAAAAGTCCTAAGTTCTTAAAACATTTAAATGTCATATTGTTAGTCTTTGAAAGGTTTGAAGAATACCTATCTAATTGAAATATATCTCTATATATCTATAAATATAACTAACATGACTACAAGCATGACTATTATAGATGATTATCTATTAACTTATATTTCTTAATTATATAATACATTTTTAAATGAGCTGGACAAACACAATACCTTAAGAGCAGAAATATACATATAATAAAACTGACTGAAAATGTCTATCTATAGACCAAGATCCATACCAATGCAAATCTCTATAGTATATTTCCACTTAAATGTAAACAAACATTTATAAACACTATTTGGGAATTTGGGCATCGTTCTCTCCAAACAACTTTCTGTTGTTTACTGGGCAAAGCATTTCCTGGGTTCACAGAGACCTCACAGGGGGTCTTGTTCAAGCCACATTAGTCTGGAAGGAATCTACAGGTTCTCATCCTCTGTGGAAATGAAAGAAGAACCCAAATTTTGAAGTCAAAATACCTTTAAAATATACATATTGGTTTAATGTAGCAGGCCATACAAGGAAATGTAACTTTGTAGTTAGCTCCTTCACAGTCAAAAAATTCAAAGAAAACACAATAATATGTATAATCCAGATTTTCTATATCTTTCCATCCTTATGTGGCTTATTGTTTTTACTCCTTTTAATTTATGACTGTCTGTATTCTGTCACTTTAAAGACTTTACCTCTTAATTTTAAGACATTTGCTTATTTTCATAATTGTCTATATTCTTTGTCTTTTCTCTCCCAAGCCTACATACATTTATTTAACACTATGACCCATTTAGAAGTTTTTTTTTTTTTTCTGAATCTGTCTTTATTGTGTACTTGTAATTATTTTGTGACAGAAGCACCCTTTTTTATGCTAAGCAGGCATTGCTAGAACTAACTCTGCAGTACATCCTGTTGGCTTCACCCAATCCAACATGTCAGAGGCATGTTCACTGCTTCTGAGAGTCATTCTCTCTGGCCCAGATCCAGAGTCAGGTCACAGCAGATCTGTATTGCCAATAAGCAAGTTGTAGCACTCTGCACACAAACCCCATTTAAATGCTCTGTAGCTTGACCTCTCAAAAGAATCAGAGTTGTGTTAGGAAGCTTTCACTTAAAAGAACTGAGCCTCTGTTTCTAGCAGATGAAGCCCACCTGAGAAAATACTGCTGCAAAAAGCCATGCCTAACTCTGTTGTTTTACTACTAGAATTCTTTTTTAAGATTTAGTAGACCACATTGATGTACCAATTTGTTGGCAGAGGCTGCTTTTTCATTTCCTGGATGCCCAGTCTCCTGAAATAATCACACAGAAATCTGCATTAATTGCAACGCTGTTTGGTCAATAGCTTAAGTGTATTTATGGCTAACTCTTATATCTTAAAATGACACATTTCTATTAATCTGTGCATCACCACAAGGTTATGGCCTATTGGCAAGGTTTCACTGGGCTCCGGTGGGGGCATCTGTCTCTGGTGGGGCTAGATGGCGTCTCTTTGACTCTGCCTACTCTCTCTATACTCTATCTGCTTGGAAGTCCCACCTTGTCCTATTCTAAGCCACTGGCTGAAAGAGCTTTCTTAATTAACCAATAAAAGCAGCACATAGACAGAAGGACTTCCCACACCACATAATTTAAATCTTTTGCTCTCAAAAATTTAGGTAAGAGTATAATTATAATTTATATGAGAGATAGTATAATTAGGGCAAAGTAAATGTTCTGTGTAGATCTGTCAATTTATGCCTATTTTTCTTCAGTCATCCCTACCAACCCAGCATCATGTCATGTAAATGATTTTATTTGTAACTTTGTGGCTTTGTCATTGTTGTTTCCTAAATAAGCAAAGTAAAATAATTATTTAGGTAATAGTATAATTATAAATTTCCACATAAGAAAAAAAGGAACATAAATGCTAAATAGCTTGATCAAGTTATAATTTAACTCCTAACACTTAAAATGCTCCTACTAAGTGTTAGGAGTTAAATTATGCTTTAATATGATCATTTCACAGTCTGTTTTAACAAAAAGTACAGCACACATTATTCTATCTCTGAATTCTAGATTTCACCTACAAACTCTTGAGACACTGTATTTAATTATTTGAATTATTGTTATTTTTGTCTTATACAAAAATAGTTTGGACAGTCGTGGTCTACTAAGTACCTAGCAATTTTTACTCCGGGGAAAAAAAGCATTGACTTAGACCATTTTCAGATTGCCATGGTGTAAATATTTCTACCATGGTCAACCTCAACATACAAATGTCACACCCGACAGAGAGTTGGGAAGAGTTGTGTATAACCTGTTCTTGTACCCAGCACAAGCAGCACAATACATCAACAGGTGGAACATTTATGACTCATTACTTCTTGAGTAGGTTTTTGTGATACATAATTCTTATTTATATTCAAATTAAAGTAACTCAGTTTTCATGAACTGAATTGCATTAGGTTCCTTTTAAAGAGCATATCATAATCAAAGTCATATAATTTCATATTTTGATGAATGAATTTTTAATCAAAATTGTGTTACTGCTATTCTATTCTGAATTGATTAATAATATTTATAAAATGTTTTTAATCTGTGTATTTCTCATTTAAGGAATATCTTGCTTTCTTATAAGTTTTGGTAGTTATGAATAAAACTGCAATAAAATGTTGATGTAAGGTTTTTATAGATGTGCTCACATTTCTTTTGGATCATATATAAGAAAGCAAGATTGACAAATATAAGGGCCTATATACACTTACCATTTAAGAAACTGAAACCTAGTTTTCTGGAGTCATTATGAAATTTTGTTGTATTTTATAAAATTACTTGAGCAACATTCAAAGTACTTATAATTATTCTAACTCCAATTTTGGATTTAATGGATGAATGAGAATAGAGCAGGATTTTGTGGATAATTTATCAATTTAGAGTGAATTAAGAAGATGGTAAAATTATATCCCTGGCAAAATTATAATACTGAACATAGTGATTCCTAAACTTTATTACTGGACATTCACCTACTTCAGTGCAGTTAGAACTGAAAGTCAATTATCTACCATCTGGTTCTTGACTATTAGACTTAAAGACTAAGTCTTTATTGGGAGAGGATTAGCCTAATAACTCCTGGGTCATCAAAAATTATAACGAGGGATATGTTAGTTTTTGGTGCAATTTTGAAACATTCATGAATATTGAGAAGAAATGTTTAGATCTGTGGTTACATAACAGTGTTCAGAGGTTACAGTAAATGGTCTAGTTGTTATTTTTTGAAAAGCTCGGTATTGTTGGATTTCATAGATTACTGTCACTAAAATCACCCATTCTTATTAAATTAAAAACTATTAGGAATGGAGTCAGGTAAGGAAAATGCACATGTGTTCATTCATTTATTCACTTATTCATTCACTCAGTGATTATTTCCTGGCTATCACATACTTCACAGGGGTCCAGGCTCTGGGCTATAGAGTGTTCAAAAATGGCTGAAGTCTAAGAGGTTAATGAAAGAGATAATAAATGAAAATTAGAGATGTAGACATACATTAAAAATATAACAATATAATGTAATATTTAACTGTAATATAGGATATAATAAGCTAATAAGGAAAATTTAAAATTAGTTATCTAGTCCAGAGAGACTCTTGATTTGTATGACAAATATTAAAAAAAGACATTGGGGTCAGATCAATGACCAGAGAAAAATTTTGTTTTTACATGTATGGAGTTGTGCTTCTTGTAAGTTATAGATTGTTTTGAATTCCACAAGTACTAAAGTGTAATTCATGAAAGAAACGAACTATCAAATACTTCCAGTCATGTGTCAACTATGCACAGAATACACAATTCAGCGGTTTTGTATTTGTGTATATGTACTGGTAAAGCACAACAGATAAGCTGAAAATTCTTTCCTTAATTTGTTTGTATTATTTACTGTTAGATATACTTTTAGATTTATGTTAAGTACAAACAAATATAGATGTTCTTGGTCTGGGTTGATAATTCATTGCCTTTTCTGTTATTTTCTTAAGAGAATTTGTTCATTTTAAAATATCTAAGTAATATTTAAATGAAATCCTGCTTCATATTCTGTGAAAAGTAAGAGAATGTTCTCATTTCATTGGTTTGGTATTTGCATTACTGTGACAATCAATTGCATTTCTCGACTCAGTGTGGAGGAGTGAAATATAGAACTGTGTAATCTGGAGACAAATTTCTTTCCAATAGGAGTTACACCCATCAACTCAAAATAAAAACTCGAAAACTTATAAAAATTTACAGTGAGCTTCAGGCTAATGGCTTAAATTCTTCTTGAAGCCTCTTGCATAAAAAAAAAATTCCCATGACCAGACAGTTTATTTTCCAGGCAAAACAATAAAATTCAATGCTCAGATTCTTAGCTCTATATAGTATAGCAATTTGATTACAAAATCTGAATAAAGGAATAACTTAAAGGGATAATTTATATGAAAATCTCTTCTTTGTTACTGTGTTTTGAAGAAAATACCTGATGGTCATCAAGATGGCGCTTGGGTAAAAAAGTTGATGACCTGCCTTGGAGCTCCAGAACCCCCACTGTAGAACACAAGAACTAACACCCAGGAAATATCCTATGACATTCACATGTTTTGTGACATCCAATCTCCTGTACACACACACTCTCTCTCACATATCACACACAGTAATAATAAATTATTATTAAAATATTAAAGACCCCAAATATCTAGTCATACAAACTTAGAAGTATATGTTAAGACATAATGGGCACAATATAAATAAGGAATAAAGTGTTCCTGATACTATACAGAAAGCAGTGCTGGTTAATCTATTAGATGATGACACTGTAAATGAAAATGAGCATTGCATTGTGTTGTCCTCTTTTTTAGTTGTCTGCCTTTTAAGCTACAGCTATCCTAGTCAGCAACGATAACTCCTTTTCTTTTCTCTCAGGCACCAAGTCATTCAAAGCTACTAAGAGAACTGATCTAAACTCTATCCTGCTAAAGAATTCAAGATTCAAAGGTTGAGGTAGAATCTTGCTTTCCAGAGAGGCTGAATAGCAAGCAGCTCACCTAGCTCACCTCCCCATGTCTCCCAAGAAGTCCTCCTGATTTTTCTCGCCCCTCTTTATAAACCCTTCCTTATCTGGCTCCTCCCTACTACTTCCTGTCAGTTTGTTGCTGAATCAGCATCCAGACCACAGGTGAATTATATTTAATCAATCACACTTTTGTGTCATTAAAAAATGTTGCAGAGCATAAACAAAAGTATTATTCTACAACAGCAGAGTCAAAAGGAAGCAAACTGGTCAGAAATTAGAGATGATGTTTACAGTTCTAGGGCTTGCCATCCAGGGGCTTAGAGTGGAAGATGGTAAGAATTCCAAAAGGTGCTCGATGAAGATTCTCCTTCTCTAACATCTAGACTACAGAAGAGTTGGAGGCATCAGAAGCAGAAGTATGGAAGGGGTTTTGCAGAAATTCTACATACTAATCAAGGCAATAGTATTCACTTTGCCAAATTAACTCTTACAATGTCAATTAACCAGCATTTTTTCAATTTATTCTTCATATTTTCCCTAATCACAATTTATCAGAGTTTGAAAAATTAGAAAACTATCAGAGATATTTAGAATTAAAAATAATAGAATTCCACTCTGAGATCACTCAAACCTATGGCTTAGCTGATAGAATTCTATTGATACTTAGACTATAAGAGTACAATCCTACTTATAGTAGGTGGCAATCATAAAAGACAAATTTTCATCTGATTTTTGAAATTGAAATTTTAGAAAGTATAAAATATAAAAATATCAATAGAGGTTTTTATAGCAAGTTAGAAATAAAAAAATGATGCTTAATAAAATTTATAGTTGGTAAGAATTTTGCAGCCTGAACAACACAGAGAAGAAAAAGGTTAAAATAATAACATATTCTAAGTAGTCAGTAGAATAACTGTGCTGGAGACAGAAGAGAAAAATCATCAGGCAGAAAAGTGTGGGGAGAAATAGAACTCTTGAATCTCAAATTTTATGAAAATAATTTATCTTTACATGTAAAATTTAATGAAGGTAAATATAAAGAATATTAGGGAAATCACAGAATAATTGTGATGATATAATCCAAAGAGTAAATAATGAATATGACTGGAAAGAAACAACTTTAGAGGCAGCAGCGACCTCAGCAGAGAAGGCCAGAGAACAGTGGGCTCATTGACGTGCTGAAAAGAAGGATTTTAACTTTAGATCTTAGTCTAGTAAGAACAGTCTTCAATTTCAAGATAAAAGAAAGGTATTTTCAATTTAAAAGCTATTGGAATTCTGAAGAGCAGGTCTGCACCCCAGAAATTTTAAAGACAAATTTCCAAGGTGAAAGAATTTATAATGAGTGCAACCTTTGATGTATATGGAGGATGTGACGGTAAGCTACATAGTAATGTATCGTCTTGGGATTTCAGCATGTATGCAAAGACATCAAAAGCCCTTTTGTTGTTTTTGGTACCAACACTATATGTATAAACAGAACTGGATTTGATCAGAATTAAAACAAAGACCACATTTGAGCAGTGAGCACACTGATGGTTCTTGATTGAGTCTGCTTGTGGCTTTATTGACTTTAGTGATGTGGGAAGCCAAGGAAGAAAGAACAGAATTTGGAGACCAATTTAGAAAGCAAGACCTTGTATAATATAAGAATAATAAATAGTCTCTTAGATCAATCTTAGTAGTAAAATGCATCCTTGGAAAAAAGAATAAACCACAACCAGGACCAAAATATTTACAAAATATTTCTTTGGTGAAGGCTTTATCATATAAGTAAAAGAAAACAAAGAGACAAAATATTAGAATATACACTTCCTAATAAAATGAATTGTCAAGAAAATAAGAATTAAAAGTATAAAAGGAATACTATACACCAATTAGAAGACAGAAATCTAGAATAACACCACATTTGTGTAGTGGCATTTTATTTGTATTTTAGTAAATAAAGCTTGCCTGAAGATCCATAAAGTAAAACAGCCACACTGGCCAGCCTTGCAGACCATGTAGCAACGACACACACCTTTTTTTTTTTTAACGACACACACTTTTAATCCCAGTAGCCACAATGAGAATGAACAATTTACATTTTACATACAAAATCAGCATAGAAAATTAAAGTACTCCTAATAAAAGCAACACCTTATAGATGGATATCAGAAAAATGTGGCTAAAAAAAGAAATTAGACATTCAAGATAATTTGTGCATTATACAAACTTTCCAAATATGATCTCTACAAATGCATGTTTGGCAATGGTAATGTACTACAGAACTCAAAGGCAAAAGGTGACTTGCTGGGTTAGAGATGTGTTTCTGTCCTGATGGACATGTTTCTTACTCAGCGCCTGTTTCTGTCACTACCTTTTTGTTCATTCAATTATAATGCTTATAATTCTTTGAAGAGAGAAAAGTGACAATAAAAATGTCACCTAGTAATGCCCAGGACTGTGAAACTTTAATTGCTGGGAAAATGCAGTAATGACATGCACATGTATATTTTATTCAGTGATGTGTTGGGTAGTAGTCAGATCGGAGTCTCAGATAACTGTACTACTTATTTTTAAGTAGACAGAATACTTATTTTGAGGCAACAAAGCCCCTAGGCCTTGTTTCTTTTAAATAATATGCCTATTGAGAGTAAAATAAAGTTAGTTTTTCCTGAAGATGGTTATCTAATATTTCCAGATGTATTGAAGTTAGTTCACATAAAACCATACTCATACCCAGTGAAAAATGAGTTCTTTCTTCGTGCACTTAGCTGGACGGATGGTAGCACTGAGGTCTGTTGTTGCCTATGAATGATAACAATGCACAGGAAGGCTGGAAGCATCGAGCACAGTCTGAACTTGATCTAGTCCCATGGGGGTACACTGTGGTTATACATGGAGACGCCTCTGCAGAAGTCAGCGGACTACAGTAGTCCTCTGAGGAAGTCCATTTACCTCACAGCTGTGACCTGAATTCATTTTCAGGGTTGCTATTGCCCTAATTTGAGCCTAGATCCATGGATGAATAAAAATAGAGAAATTAAGTATAGTGCACTATTTTATTTTCTTAATTCAGGATTTACAATTCCTGGTATATGTTCTAACTATAACACATTAATGGATTATTTTGCTTTGATGTAAAAGAGCATTATTATGGAGCCCAGATTGTCTTTAAATCTCCACAGTGTCAGTGATCACATATATGTGCTACTATCCAGATGAATGACATTTTTAGGTACATGTTAAACCTTAATATGAGAATACTTGTGAACCCTCATCCAAGTTCAGTGTGGAGCTGGTGCTCCTTTCCTATTCTAGCTTAACTTATAAAATTAACATGAATTAACTAGGAATAAAGTCAGTTATAACGTGGTACTTCATCTTGGAGGTTATTCTAAGAAACAAAATATTTCTTCTTCAAGGGAAAAAATTCAATACTTACTGCTTGATTTTAAATGTCAAATGTAAATATTGTATGATTTCTTTATTTTTACTGAGATAATGTATGGAGTTACCATTCAAGTTATTCAGGAAATAAAATTCTCAGCTTTCATGGTTAATGGACACTTGGTAGTTGACATGATGTAGCATTATGATTTTAATATCCAAGTACTCAATGATAATGGTATTGAGATCTTTTTACTTCTGAAATTTGTGAAGTTATAACATGATTACAATATTTCCTTTCCCTTTCCTCCTTCCAATACACCTCTTTTTGGTCTTTCGAAATTGTGTCCTCATTTTCATTGTTATTGCATGCCTCTATGTATGTAAATATACATGAACACTTGCATATTCAGCCTTCTCATTCTGTATAATGTTAGTATTCCTGGTACTGAAAGCCTAGCCAACTACACAATATGAGTGAAGTCAAGGATAGCAGAGGAGAAACTACAAACAGTACTTTCCTCCACCTGCATAATCCCTAATGACAACCTAAACCTTTATCCTTATACTCACAGATAGTGTTGAAATATTTGGAATATTCTGTCACCGTCTATGTGTGAGTAAATGTTTAAGTGATTTTGCTCATTTTAATTGTATTATTTGATATTTAATATTGATATTTCGAGTTTTCTTTCTAAATTCAGAATATAAGTTCTTTGCCAGATATACACTTTACAATTATTTTATTCCAGTGTCTGGCTTATATTTTCATCTTCTGAATAATAGTTTGCATAAAAGCAGAAAACTTTTATTTTGTAGTTCAAATTATCAATTGTTTTGTTAAGTATTCTTATTTTATATTACGTTTATCTTGGAATGTACATTAAATTAATTTTTATATGAGTTGTAAGTTTTAATTAAAGGCCCATGAATTTATATAGGATATAAATTGTATAACTACATGCCAGACAAATATTTAAGTTGACTGTACCCCCTTTGTCATTTATAAATCTATTGGCCAAGTTCTCAGGATAGTCTCTTCCATCCATTTTTTTTTCAGTCTTGAAGGAATACTGAGGTCTCTGTGTAGCTTTATAGGAAGCCTTTAAAAGGTAATCCTCGATCACTGCTCATTTCTGAAGTTATTTTGACGATCTTAGTTTTTTATATTTCAGATGATTTTTAAAAACTATTTTATTTCTACAAGGTCTGACATTGGACTACTTTCTAAAATTCACTTACTTTTTTGTTAGTTTTAGGCACTTATATATTTCACTGTGATCATGTTAACCCTGTATTACCCTCTTCATTAACTTTCTACTGCACTGATAGCCTTCTTCCTGCCAACTAGTCTCCCTTCTTCATCTTTCTTTTCTCTCTTTCTCTGTGCAGGCAGCCACTGCTTCTGTGTGTTAGTGATAGCTGGAAGATGGCAGATCTCCTCACATCTCCTCATCACTGGTGCTTAGATCTTCAGTTTCTCATTTCTGCTGCTCCTTGGAGTAGGCATGGTAGATGTTTATTGGAGGACTCTGTTGTCATTTGTTCTCACTTAACCTTCTAGGAGTCTGTGGAATAGCTGCCAACTTCTGCAAAGAGAAACTTCTCTGATAAAGCTGAGGAGCAGCACCAGTTTTCGGGTACAAACAGAACCAAATGGTCATTTTATAAAGCACCAATAATGAATTGTTCCCAAAGTCTGTTATCACATAAGTCCCTCTTTAGCAGCTAATGTAATTTATACACAGGCAAGCTTCAGATCCAATCAGAAAGTAGTTACTTACCCCTGAAGCAGCTGTGCCATTATTGCACAACTGAGAACATCCTGCCAAGCCTCTGACCTGGTATTTCATTGGTGTATTGAATCTATGTATCAACTTGAAAAAAATTACATCGTTACAATATGAGTTACAATAAACTCTTGGTCTTCCCTTATTTCGGCCATTCTTGATTATTTTTTAAAGTTTTCAGCATATTAATATGTTATGTTTCTTCTGCCTTTGACCCTAATTATTTTGTATTTGAAGGTATTCTAAGTGTTATTTTTATTTAAAATTTTGCACATTTGTTGCTAATTTAGATATTTTTATTGTTTTTATTGAGCTATATATTTTTCTCCACTCCTCTCCCTTCTTTTCCCCTCTTCTCTACTTTCTCCCATGATCCCCACACTCCCAATTTACTCAGGAGATCTTGTCTTTTCTAATTCCCATGTAAATTAGATCCATGTAGGTTTCTTTTAGGGTCCTCTTTGTTGTCTAGGTTCTCTGGGATTGTGAACTGTAGGCTGGTTTTCTTTGCTTTATGTCTAAAAGCCACCATTATTGAATATCCTTTCTTTATTCCATTTTATATTTTTTGTATTGGGCATGTATATGTTTGTGTGTGTGTATGTGTATATATATATGTGTGTGTGTGTGTGTGTGTGACAGAGAGAGAGAGAGAGAGAGAGAGAGAGAGAGAGAGAGAGAGAGAGAGAGAGAGAGAGAGAGAGAATAGTCACCTTGGCCACAAAGCCGTCTCTTCAGTCCATGCTTTTATCTTGGGTTCTGGAATTAAAAACTGTGCTAGGCTTGCATGGTGACTGCTATGCCAACTGTCTCACTAACAACAAATCTTCTTAACCTTTCTAGAATACAAACTAGTGCTTTTTTACTCAATTTTCATAAAATATGTGAATTTATTTACATTTAAACATTATATTTTCATAAAAAATGATATTATAATTTTACCTGCTAGATGCGTTGGGTATAGTGTTATCTTGTTTATGTTCATACGGGGATAATTATGTTTATAGTATATATTTGCTTCTACTCTCTCATTTTTCCATAAAGTTAAAACACAGGTCATTTAGTACTGCATTTTAATGTTATATAAGTAAATTAAGGTATATATTTTTTCTGGTCATAAAATTAATCCAATAATTAAAAATTTAGCAGAATTTCCCCTAATGTTTTTTTCTTTACAAAGTTGTTCTTTCCTATTGATGCATGCCTTAATTGTTTTTTAGAAGTTTGTTTCAAAATAATATTATATTTATAAAATAAAATACATTGTAATATTTATAATATTCAAGAAGACTATTATAAAGTTCTTTGGCAAAGTTCAAAGGAACTAATTTTTATAATGCAGATATGTAAATGAAATATTAAGAAGTAACTCATAAATTATGTTTAATACCAAGAGAGCTATTGAGTTATTTCCATTTTATTTTAGGTAAGAGCCTAATGTGAACCAGTAAAATAAAGTAAAACATTTCCTATTTCTATGTTTTACTTGTATGTTTGTTGACTATATTTTATCTTATTTTTGGAGATAATAGGGACAGATTCATCATCTTGGAAAAAAATTTGAAATCAAGGTGAATATTTTTCACATTTCCCAGATTTCTATGTTGAAACCTAAACTACCCAAAGTGAGATAGCTTTAGAAAGAGGAGACATTGGAAGGTGACAGATCTTAAGGGTTCTGTGCTCACAAATGGGTTTGAACATATTGTTAAAGAGAACCCAAGGAACCTGCTGGTGTTGTTCCTGTGTGACAGTTCAGCAAGAAGGCCCCATTTTATGAGATAGGGTGCAAGCAGGTCACAGGTATAGCTTGTGGTGCTGTAATCTTAGATTTTCTACCCTCTAGAGCTGTACGAATGAAGTCTCTGTTGTTAGTAACAACTCTGTTTGTAGTGTTTTGTTATGGTCCCACTGTAATCTCACAATAGTATATTGCCAACAATCTGGCTTCTGCATCATGGTCAGTTTATGTATCGCTAGGGGAAACATGTGACTTGATGAAATGATTAGTTCAGCAGAAGAGAATGGGCACAGTTATGAAATACCATATACATAAAAACTGTAATTCTCCAGAACTTCAAATACACAGAAATTACTCAGTTTTGTTATTTTCAAGAATATTATTTAGTTCATTAATTTAGCGTGATGACTTTTGTGATGATTAATGATTCTTTTAAGAAAATATACATGTATATGGGAATCATGGTTATCATAAAATGGTTATCACATCTTGTGCATTTGATGTAAGTTGGAGAAAGACATTAGTAGATAGATAAGTTAGTAAGTGTCATCTTGTAAGGTTATAGTTTAAAATGTCATGCTGTGAGAAGCTGAGGATATAGCTCATTTTATAGACAACTTGCCGAGTATGCATGAAGCCTTAGGTTGAATCTCTAACACCTTCTAAATCTACAATCCCAGCCCTTAGAATGTAGAGGCAGGAGGATTAGAAGTTCAAAATCATTCTTGACTACATAGCTAGTCTGAGACCAGCCTAATACATGCAAGACATTATCTCCAAAAATAAAACAAAATAATAATACCAGATATTGTGACCTATGCATGTAGTCCCAGGTGCTTAAGAAATTGAGACAGAAAGATCATTTATGATCAGAAGTTCAGACCAGTTTAAGAACCCCACAAAAATCCTGTTATATTTAAATAAGATAATGTAACATCTTTTTTGGTTATATTGTTTTCCAGGGAAGATGTTAAAACAGGTTTACCTTGATTCAGCCATTCTTCTGCTTCAGACCTCCAGGGCATGAGGAGACTAGTGTGTGCTTCCACACTTGACTTGGATCAGATTTTGTGTTCTACAGAACCACTGGGGAAAATACATAAAATATTTCATATTATAAAGTTATACTGAGCTTGTTAGAATAGCTCATTTTTTCTACTTTGATATACTGAAATTTATATTATGTTCCTTGACAATTAAAGTTTTATTGTTTTAACCCCCATAATTTGGAAATTATTATAGTTCTATTAGAATTCCAAAAGCCTAATTACATTTTTAAAACATTCATCAGGCATAAGCATTTTTGCTCTGGTTCTTTTTTAAACTTCATGTAGACACATCACCAGCGTTCAAGATTTTAAAAATCTTGCAACTTGCCACTTCTCCTTCTGTGGTGAGATATGAGAAAGAGAAGGAGAAGATAGAGAGATGATTTTGAGTTTCCCTATTGGGAGAGTGGACTAGGTAATTATTATACTACTAAGGTATATACTACTAAGGTAGCCTAAAGTCAAACAACACAAAGAAAGTGAAACACAAGAAAAACAAGAAAGCCTTCTCTGTCTCTGTCTCCTTTTATCGCCTGATGAATGTTAATATTCAGGAGGATGCTTATATGTTTTTCTTTGGGTTTTCCTTCTTATTTAGCTTCTCTAGGATCACTAATTATAGGCTCAATGTCCTTTATTTATGGCTAGAAACCAAATATGATTGAGTACATCCCATGTTCCTCTTTTTGGGTCTGGCTTACCTCACTCAGGATAGTATTTTCGAACTCAAGAACAATGGCAATAGGTTTTTGATCCTACTGCACGTACTGGCTTTGTGGGAGCCTAGGCAGTTTGGATGTTCACCTTACTAGACCTGGATGGAGGTGGGTGGTCCTTGGACTTCCCACAGGGTAGGGAACTCTGATTGCTCTTTGGGCTGATGAGGGAGGGGGACTTGATTGGGGGAAGGAGAGAGAAATGGGAGGCAGTGACAGGAGAGAGAGAGAGAGAGAGAGAGAAGGGAGGGAGGGAGGAAGGAAGGAAGGAAGGAAGGAAGGAAGGAAGGAAGGAAGGAAGGAAGGAAGGAAGGAAGCTTTCTCTGTAGAGATAAAGTGTTTAGGCAGCTTAAGAATTATCGGAGCTTACATAAACTTTTCATAGTCAAATAATTTTTATTTGAATTATATGTGGAGAAGCAGCATTTTGTTCATGATCAAGGCTTACAGGGGGAAGAAAAAGCATAGCAACAATCCCTTTCATAAATAGTCTCCACTGTGGGAACCAAATGGTTCTGCTTATAAGTCATTGCCACAGTGTGCCTTTAGAATTCAGTCAGGAGCTGACACACTGAAATTCCTTCAAAATTCTTACCTTTTGCTATGATTTCTTTGGTCTTCAACAATCAATAATATGAAACAATTATTTAGCAACAGAAAAGCATAACTTTATCTTATAATCCAAATTTGATTTTATACTTTAGAAGCATTTTGCTTTCAATATTGATAATGTATCAATATGGTTATTTAAAGTCTCATAGTAGTTAAGGCTTCATTTACTTTAAATTGAAATTACTACTGTATAAATGAGGTATATAATACTTAGACCTACAAGTTTTACTAACTAGTTGTTGATGACTAGTTACAATTTCATAAGTACTCAGTTACTGGGAAAAGTCTTTTGTCATTCTCTACAAACACAAAGGATACATTCTATAATTTGTTCTAAATTAGGAATAATGAAAGGAAGAGAATGATAGTAATTTACTGAATATTAAATTACTGAAACTGAAGTTTGAATTTACCAAAAGGACTAGACAATGGATGAAGATTATAGAAATAAGAACAAAGAAGCCAGATTTGGTTCAATTTAAGTGTGTTTGTTCCTTCCATCAATATCTTTTCTGTTTGAAGAGCTCCATTTATTTGAATTCACAGTTAAACTTTCTGCATTATAAATAGTTCAGTATTTTAAAATGCAGACATATTCCTATCATATTCAACTCAGCAGTCATTAATCTCTTATCTGTACATAGAAGGATAACAGCATGTGGTCAGGATGATGATAGGCCAAATGGGAAGGCTATTTACCTCTAATCTTCAAAGGCTACACTTCATCTTGATCAACTGAACATTTCTGTAGTTTGCTTATGAAGCTTGAGTAAAACATTGATATTGTTTCATCTTTTAAATCAAGATGCTAATTCTGTAATTAATAAAATTAATTTTTAATGTGTAATTTCAGTGCCTACTTAGTGCAATACCTGTCTTAGTAAATGCTCAGTAGTTATATTCATTTTCAGGGCTTTAGGAAGGTGCTAGGATGATAATAGGCACTGATGTGAATGAAGGCTCTGAAGTAAAGCAGAGTATTGGGGAAACCGTGAGAAGAGTATGACTAGGAGGATGACGTGGCTGTTCCTGTGTCTCATATCATCCTCCTGACTCTGATTGACTGAGTCAAGAATGCTTAAGCAAATAGAACAAATAAGAAAGAATGTGGAGAAGAAAGATCAGCAGCATGGCCTTGAAAGTCACACTGCAAGTAAAACATTATGTGATGTGAAGCAAGTGTAAAATGTATTGAATCTGACACATGTCTACACCTCTCTATATTGTCTGAGTTAGGAATCGTATACCCATATTGCTTATTTAACAGTTGTGCAGCAAGCAATAAAATTGTGAAAGAAAAAATTCTTTTGTATCTCTACCAGAATATACCCTAAACAATATTCTAAATAATCCTTTTTAATTTGGGGGATATAAACCAAACAAAATCTTTAGTGCATCCAGGAGAATACCAATTGATGAAATGACTGCAAGTTCTTCAGTATTAGGAACAGATTTTTTTAAGTGGTGGAAGTAAAGAACAGCATTAGGAGACAAGGGGGAGTTGTCGGGAGTTGATGCATGGATCACTTTAAGAATATAGGATTGGAAGTTTTTCAAATCAGGATTTGACAAAATCTGAGTAGTTGATTGTTACATTGGCCATCATCCCCACAGTGGATAAAACTTGTCCAGGGACATGATGGAATTATATTTTGTAATTATTTGTGCTTCAGTAGAGATTAATGATAGCCATCGACTTACATAACCTGATGATTGCCATCTCTGTCTTGAATGCTGATGCAAGATTCTTGAGTTTTGTTCCCTCTGGCATTGTAGTAGGCAATACTTTATATGGTTGATATGCCACATTTAGCCCCCTGAATGATTGTTATCTATCTCACTGTGTTAAGCCATTCTTTTGGAAACTGCTTGCTTCTGGAGCATAATTTTGTGGTGGCTGAGGCAGACAGAATTGTGATAATAAAGCAATAGCACAGGTAAAATTTTGTTTTTATTAATAGTACTAAATAAGAAGGCAAAATATAAATCTAGGCTAATGAGTTGTATAAGAAATTATTTAGTGTAGGACTTAAAGTCTTGTAATATCCAGGAGAACCTGGATGTTTCAGTAGAAAAGGCAGGAAAATGCACTCTCTGGGGTAAAATGGAGGGAACAAGGGAAGCCAGTAATGCTGAGATCAGTCACATGAATTAACGTTCCAGGAAACTGTACAGCATCGGACACTGTAAAGTGATAACGCATTTGTCTCTATCTTAAAGCCATCTGATGCATTTCCCGAAAGTGTAGTCCATCAGAGGTATCAAATAAACAAGCGAGGAAATGACAAGTCTGGCTGCACTAAGAGAAGACACAGGGCATGAAAATTAGGGCATCTCATAGGATAGGAGGGGCTGTTGCCATTTCCGGTTCTTTTAAAATACTAAATTTAATTTATATGACAGTGGTTATTTATTTTCAGCTTTCAATACTGTTCAAAACACGTTTACTTTTTCAGACTTCCTATATTAAGAGATGAAATAGAAAATATAAAAGCCACTTCTTGCTGATAATGCACGTATAGTTTAACCTGCAAGTGTGATGGTTAATTTCCGTTGCCAGCTTACTGAGTTCTGTTGTCACCTGCAGGCAGGTGTCTGGAAGCTGCTCCAAGCCCCCCTGCCACCTTGCCTCCCATATGATGATAAGAAGTGCTCTTAAACCAGGAGCAGACATTTCCTTTGTGGAGTTACTTTTGCAACATGAAAAGAAACTAAGACAGCTTTGCCCATTGTGATTGAGCTATGAAGGCAAGGAAGACATATGTGTGTCTCTTTGATTGTCAACTATAAATGAAATATAGTACCTGTTACAAACCAAGCAGGGAGTATCTGAGACAGCACAAACCCAAAACGATGGCTCCTTCAGTGTAACTCCATATTTGCTGCTATCAGTTACAGTTCTTCATTCTCAGTGAAATATGACCCAGTTATACCTGTGCAGTTTTTGTAAATTTCATCTTTAGATTTACCCATTTTATTTTATGTATATGAGTGTTTTGCCTGCATATATGTATATGCATCGCGTGCATCCTTAATTTTCATGGAGGTGAGAAGAGAGCATCAGATCCTCTGGAGCTGGAATTAGAGATGGTTGTGAGCTGCCAGGTGGTGCTGGGCCTCGAACCTAGGTTCTCTAGAAGAGCAGCCAGTGTTCTTAACCAGTTCCAGCTTATGCAGTTTTAAGCATGCTGTGCTGTCTATAAATAATTTTCCAATTATTTTTTATTTGTTTTTTGAGATTGTGTTTCACTGTGTAGCCCTGGCTATTCTGGAACTTGCTTTGTAGACAGGCTGGCCTTGAGCTCAGGGTTCCACCTGCCTCTACCTCCCAAGTGTTGGAATTAAAGGCATGAGTCATTATGTGCTTTTAACCACCAAAGTACAATGACTTCTTATAAAATAAGACATTTGAAGGTCTACAAGACTGAGAAGGGCAACACACACTTAAAGAAACAAGATATCTCAGCACTCAGAAACCACAGCACAGGTGCATCAGTATTGCTTATAAGCTAAATCTATCCTGACAATCAACATGATTATGTATTTTTCTAGTGTGGAACATATTCCAGGTCAGGCTTTTACAGTAGATGTTTTATTATAACAAACTCTTTAGTCTGCTTCTCAGGGTTCAGTCTTGAGGCATTTGAGTGCAGCATGGCCTTCCGGTGCTAACGGTGTTCCACCTCTGGCATACACAGAGGCAGAAGGGTGGTGGGGTTTTGCTTTTTCTTCTTTTAAAGCATTGTCTCTAATCCACAACTTGTTTGGGAAAAGTGGACTTTCAGTCCTTTCTTATTTAAATATTTGGAACTTATTTCAAAAGTTGAAATGAACATAGCTTTTAAAGAAAAAAGAACAATTTCCCATATGTTTTAGGTCCTTGTACACAATAGACACATCAGAAGGACCACATTTTCTTCTGAGTTATGACTCCAAGTTATTCAACAAAAAAGAGCATTGTAATTACCATGGGGAAGTGCAACTCAGATGCATATGTAAGCAGACAGAGTGTATGTTTTGAAGATGTTTTACATAATTTAACTTCCTGCAAACTAACTTCAAAATAAATGTGAAAAAGCCTTTCTAACATAAAGCAGTTTTCATTTAGGCTATCGTTTTCATTGTCCTCAAATTTATTTATTACATTTTTAAAGAACTACTATTTTTATATTCAGATTTATATTCTTAAACACAAATAAGGAAATAACGGATTCACAGGATGAAATATGTAATGGTTAACTCAAAGTGAGAGCACATTGCTACCCAGATTTACCCTTGTGGCAAAGTCGTTCAAAATACTTGAAATTATTGTTTTCTGTAGGCACTCGAAAATATTATAAGAACTAGAATTTCTTCCTTATTTCGAACAGCTGTTTTGTTTATGCTAAAGAACGTCCCGCCTACCCCACTCTCGTACTTTGGGACTGAGCGATGTGCCCTGCTCTGCGGTCAGTGGCTCCAGCTTCCTCTGTGGGTATGTGCTATGTGTCTTTCTGTGCTTGGCTTGTTTTTACCTAAGATAATTTTCTTTAGATTCATGGATATTCAGATGAAAGAAGTTTATTATCAATTACTTAATATTATATTATTTCATACTCTAATATCTCTATATAAATATTTATATTACTGTATCATATATACATATTTAGAAAGATATGTATTGTGTAGGTTTGTATTTTTAAATACACATAAAAATGAATACATAAGGGTATACCATGTTTTATAATTCAATCATTCATTTATTGTCATACAGTCAAATTCTATTTTATGCTCCTGTAACCTTATTTCTTATTTGAGAAGTCTGCTATTAGCATAACATAGGAATACTCATTTTGTTTGTGGATTTTATTCCTCCACACTGCTGAATTTATTAGGGAAATTTTATTGGGAAAATTTTCTTATAGGGACCTAATATTTATTTTCATTTTCATCTCTGGGGAATTCACATGTAGTGCTTTGGATTGTTATATGTTTTAAGTGAAGATATTTGTTTTGCATGACATGGTATTGTGTTAACTTCATCTTCAATAAGAGTCCTAGTTTCTTTTCCTGTTGCTATAAGCAGCCAAAGCAACTTAGGGGAGAAAGGCTAGCTTGGCTCACACTTTCAGCTTGTCTATTGTTGTAGGGAAGTAAAGGTAGCAGGGAGATGAAGCTGTCATCCATAGTCAGGAGCAGAGAAAACCTGTGCACAGGCTTCTGTCAGTGTGTATGCCCCTCTTTTCTGCAGTCTTGGACCCAAGTCCAGTGAATGGCTATGCTGCCTTTGGCTCTTGCCCCTCAATCTAGGTGACTGAGGAAATCCCCTGTGCAGCTGTTTGTATATTTTCCTTCAATGAGGCTTTTTTCCCTCATGTTTCTAGAATTTGTCAAGATGGCAATTATATGCAATTGTCACTGGGAGATATTATATCTTTATTTTGTCACTTCAGTTTTTGTTATACGATGTTGGTTTGTTTGTCTTTTATGAAGTTTAATTAAAAATGAATGTCTTCTTTAAAAGCCAATGTGAGTTGTGTCAGAAACAGTTTCAAATGATAAATGAACTTATGCCTATGTACTTCAAGAACTCCTCTCAATTCTTCAGTTTTATGCACATGTTTACCTCTGTGATCCTTCAAAAATCTCATTACTCATGTTTATATTTCCGTTTTATTGGAATTGCAAAACTGGCTTTAGTCAGGTATACAACAATATGCATAGCACATTGCTGAAACTGGCATTTAAACAATTTCATTCTCTGGTATTACTCTGACCAGTGCAGTATTACAGCGTGTGACAAGCTATAATATGATGCTGTGAAACTCTCAATCCAAGCTGTGCAGCAATAGTCTCCAGGGTTGAGAGCTACTGCGTTAGGCTTTATGTAGGAGCACCAGTTGCCTCATTATATCTATCATAGAAGCCCCCCCCCCATATCAATCCTAATATTTGAGGAAACGAAAGACCAGAGTATAAAAATGTTGTACTATCCTTACAGGAGAAACTATGTATCAATAACATGACTTCAAATAGCTGAGAGCAAAGAATAATGGTGGTAAATTACAGCACTATTGTTCTCTTACCCTGAAAGGTGTCAAGGTCCAAAATCCGTTGCTTGAATTTGTAGTCAAAAGTTGGCAACATAAAGACATGTGGTTTGGGATGTCAGAATCTGCTCCCTCACTCTGGGTTTCTAGTTCTCAGTCATAAACCACATAGGACTCTTGTCCCCTCCTCACCGTTCATCCAAAAGATAGCACTTTCATTTCTCGTCCCTTTATCCTTTGCTTCATTTTTATTCTAGAAAATTAAATTGCTATTTTTTAGAAAAAAAGAAAATAAAAAGAAGATAAGCAAATAATAACAATTATCTAACAACTAGAAGTAATCACATTATTCTTGTTGGAAGAAGCTTCTAGACAGGTTGAGGTTTTGTTCAGGACACAGACTCCAGAGGCAAATTGTGTACATTTGGGTCCTGACTTCCCCTGCTGAGGAAAACACCCTTGCGAATGTCATTGACTCTGACTTCCTTGCCAGAATGGCCTAATAATCTCTCCATGGGACAGATAGGAGGATCAAATGAATGACAACAACCAGAAATTCTTAAAGTAGTCATGTGCACATAAGTTCTTGGTCATTCTTAACTATAGCATTTTAAATATAAACAGGTTCATGAGTAACAAATGTTGGATAAACCTACATCAAACAATTTAAAATGTCATTGCAAACTTCAGTAATATTTATTCATCTATAGACTGTCCTACTATTTAGCACTGGTGGTGGACCAAAAACTATATTCTAATTTAAGGTTTTAAATGACAGTAATGTAACTTACTGATCCTCATTGTACGTCTTTCGATTTGACCACTTAGTGATAAATGGTAGGAATTCTTATTTATCATTGTAATGTTATAAAAAAGATCCCATTGCTGAGCCTTACTGCTAATTATATGGACATTCTGTAGAATATTTCTAGAAATTTCTAGGTTGAAAGTTATGTAGCGTGTAAGGCTTTTGTCACTAATTGCCACTCAGGGAGAGCATGTCAGTTTTAGTCGCTTCAGCAATGAATGAGGTCAGAAGTCAAGTTTTTAGAGCACATACAGCTGGCTAGAAGAAAATATTCTAAGAAAACTTCATTTCAAACAGGAGAAAAGTGGGTGTTAGAAATGAGCTCCTTCTTTAGCCAATAGCCTTTGGTATCTTTTTCTCTTGCTTTGGACTTCACTTCCAGCTACTAGATCTCTTTCCTGGTCATGCCTAGGGCTGTTGTATAAGACAGTGATCTGTAAGATTTTCCTTTAAATATTTCACCCTTTTATTAATCATAATTCCAAACAGGTGTGGGATTGTTTTGTGACTTATGCCTTCATTCCATTGATGATCTAACAGTTATGTTTGTTTTCAAATTATCCTTTTGTATGTATTTATTAGGAAGTAAGGTGATAATGATTATCAAATAGGGAATAATATTTCTGCTGGATGGACAAATAGAAAAAGACAGTCCATGACAAATTAATCACACCAGAGTGTAAAAAGTTTTCCCATTGCATGGCTCTACAGTAACATGTCAGAATTAGCTCTCAAAGCAATTGTCCAGCACAGTGTATTGGACTCAGAGTCATGCCTGTTGATTTGAGAAGAGGAAGGCCTGACGTTTGAAGTTGCTAGAACATTTGCTAGATGGAACATGGAAATGAAACATACCCTCATCCTTTTCATCTTGGTGCCTGCTCCTAGGATGTGCAAATGGACCAAGACAGAAGTACACAGTTCCTCTTGCCCACTTAAAGTCTTTAGGAAACTTCAGCTGTTATAGGGAGGACTCCTCTGCTTGATTCTCTTCTTTGTCTTTCACAAGCTCCGGTCTTTAAATACTGAGCCCATTCCTGTTCCTGTGCCACATGAAATGTTAGCATACACAGCACAGATATCTCCCAGGGTACATCTGTTTAATTTGCTGTGTTCTGTATATTGCACCAGTTGAATCACAATGTTAAATTTTTTTCTAGGATTTTTTTTAAAGTTTACTTAGCCATCATATACTATGGTAAGACTTATGAATATGTCACCCAGATGTATTTTTAAAGATTTAAACATTTTGCTGTTATTTTAATGGTACTTTAAGGAAACTAGTAAGTTATATTTGTGTATGAGATTTCAGAGCATATTTCATTTAATAATGAATGTTTCCCAAACCTTTGTTATATGTTAGCCAATTGGGTCATGCTACGTTATGAAGAAAGATAGCTTGGAATTTTTCATTCTGTAGACTACTGGAAATTTCCTTTTTACAGCAACTGCTGCTTTTGTGAATATGTAGAAGGAAGTTGTGCTTTTGAGTCATATTGAAAGTCTTGTACCTGAGAACATATCTAGAGAAGCCATAGGTCAAGGTGGGAACTTGCTCACAGAGGTAGAGTTTGATAGCCTGAGATTTTCCTCTTACATCTGTTTACATTTTAGGTGATATTTCAGGTATATACACTTAATGCTATAGACAGAATATTTGGAAATATAATATGAAGAAATTATTTAAGGACAGTTAAGTTATATCTTTTGGCTTTTCACTAAGAGAAATCTTTCAATGTTGCCATGTCTTCTATAGAAGTCGTTGTTTCCAGTCCTACAGCAGGTGTAGCCCTGGGTGCTAGGAGTGATTCATCCCTGTAGTGTCTGTTATGACTTATCTTTGTTATACTTGTAATGATAACTTCATTAGCAAAAGATTATTGTACTTGCAAATTTTTGAATTCCATGAATGTGTGTGTGTATGTGTGTGTGTGTGTGTGTGTGTGTGTGCATGTGTGTTGAAAGAGGCCACTAGTTAGTTCCTGCCACTTAACACTGAGATAATCACACAGAAACCATATTATTTAAATCACTGCTTGGCCCATTAGCTCTAGCTTCTTAATGCCTAGCTCTTACATTTTAATTTAATCCATTTCTAGTAATCTGTGTATTGCCATGTAGCTGTGGCTTACCAGGTAAAGTTCCATCTGGCTCCAGGAGGACTACATGGCTTCTCTCTGACTCTGCCCTTCTTTCTCCCAGCATTCAGTTTAGTTTTCCCTGACTACCTAAGTTCTGCCTTATCAACAGGCCAATGCTATTCACAGCATACAGAAGGAAATTCCACATCTTGTGCACATGTGAGTGTGTGTGTGCATCTGTGTGGCATGGCATGTGGTTTGGAAGAGTATTTCTGTCCTTCTGTAATGTGCATATAAGCAATTGAACTTAAGTCATTGAAGTTGGCATCAATAAGCTTTACCCATCAAAACATCTCATTATCTCAAATTATTTTAATGTGATTGTGTGAGACAGTTCTTGCCATGTGAGTTCAGAAAATGATCCACAAGTCTTTTTGTTTTCTCTGGTTATCTGTTTCTTGGACTTTAAGCAATCATGCATTGCTGAATGAGTGGGCTGAAGAGTGTCCATTCTCTCATAGTCAGAGTCAATAAGTTCTTTGGTTGGGACAACCCGAAAACCAAATATATTCCTTATCTCTTTGATGATGGCTCTGTGGAAGTGAGTATGCTTCATGTCAAATGCCTGGTATCAGAAATATATTATGCTGAATATATTTTTCAGGTTTTGCAATATTTGCATTGCATAGTGAGATATTTGGGTGATCTAAATCTAAACACAAAAGTTTCATATATAATTTTGATGTATACCATAAAGGAAATTATATGAAATCTTTTTCATAACTTTCTGCATAAAAAAACATTTATGTACATTACAACATTAGAAGCTTCTTCCTGGAAGCTTCAAAGATTACTGCAGGAAAATCTACTGTTCATTGTGGAAAACTTAAACATTATTCATATAGACATATGTTCAACAAAAGGTACACTATAAACAAAACGGGCATGTAGAGGTTCCAATTATTGGTGCATCATGTACATTTCATGGAAGAATCCAAGTGGTTCTCTTTACAAAGTTAATTATATAGCTTTTGGGATAGTTATTAATCTCTCTTTAAAAAATAGCACAAGCTCTTTGTCAAGGTTCATTGTCTTCCAATAATTTTTTTTTTAATTTTATCAGTATTAAAAGGCACAATAATCTCTGCTGGATCTATACCTGACAGTTGAAAAAGTCTCAATTTTCCTTTTATAATTAATTCAGAGACTTTTTACACATAAGTTTTTAATTTTTTACTTGGTGTATGTTGTAAAAAATCCATTCTAAGATAGTATCTTCTCTCTGCATTAAAATTCCTGTAGGGGAAATTCTGGAAGGCAATATGACTAGAATACAATTAAGGTTTGGATTCACTCTAGCTACATGTGCCTCCTATAATTTCTCTTTAGTGACCATCAATTCTTTTTCCACTTCAGCTGTTAATTCTCTGGGATTATTTAAGTCTTTGTCACCATCTAAGGCTTTGTTTAAATGAACTGTTAGGTCAGGTGTTATTCCAACATCTGGTCATATACTGGAAAAATCTCCTGATAATCTTTGAACATCATTAGAGTCTGCAATCAGTCTCTTCTAATTTGTGCCTTTTTTGTTCTAATTTTCTGTAAATCTATTTTGTAACATAGGTAATTGACAGAATTTACTCTTTGCATTTTTTTTTCAGGAGCAATTTGTAATCCCCATTTAGGCAAAACATTTTTTACTTCTTCAAACATTATTTCTAAAGTATCTGCATTTGAGTCAGATAAAAAAATGTCATCTGAGTAATGTTAAATTATAACTTAAGAAATTGCTTGCATATATTTTCAATGGCTAATTTGCAAAATATTGAGTGGGACTATTGAGCATTCTTGTGGGAGGATAGTCCACTGATATCTCCTAGCAGACTGAGAATTATTATAAGTAGGCACTGTGAAAGCAAATTTTTATTGATTCTTTTCTTGTAAAGGTATGGTGATGAAACTATAAGAGGCCATCCTTTTGGTAACAAAGAAGACAGAGGAATTCCAGATTGTAGAGGGCCCATACGTTAGAAAATCCTATTGCCAGCTCTTAGATCTTTCACCATTATCCATTTTCCAGATTTCTTTTTAACAACAAATACAGGAGAATTCCAATGGCTGTTTGAGTCTTCAATATGGTGAGCTCCTATACCAGCTGTTCTAAAGCTTAGAGTTTGTCTTCCATTAAAGGCCATTGTTTAGCCCATATAAGTTTCTCAGCTAAACATTTTAAAGGCAAAGCTGTTAGTACCTCTGAAGGTTTGCTAGTTGCTTTGTGTTCTTGTACAGCCTGAATAACTGGTGACCTTTTTATAATATTTTATAATATTCTTCTCAGAAACATGACTTTGGAGGACTTCAGGAATGTTAACCTGGGTATTCCATTGCTGCAATAGGTCATGGCCCCATGAATTCACTGCAATATTGGTACAAATGGCTTCATCCTTCCTTTCTGTCCTTCTAGCCCTATGCATTCAACCCATATCATGCTTTGTTTTACTTGACATAGGGTTCCAATTCCTAGGAACTGAATGTCTGCCTCTTGAAAAGGCCAATGTGAATGCATTTTCAAGTAATGATAGTCACATCTACACCTGTGTCTAGTAATCCCTTAGTTAGAATGTCATTTATATGTACTTTTAGCTTTGGTCTTTGATCATTTATAAAAGTCTACTAAAATATACATTTTCTATTTCCTATTGGAGTTTTTGACTCATCTTATAGGTCTATTCCATCATCCAGAACTTTATGATTTTTTACAGTAGGCACTGGATTGTTTAACTTTCTTGGTGAGACATGTCCTCGACAGTGACAAGGAATAATTGGGCCTTGTTTGATATCGGGGCTACAAGAAGCCCCCCCAAAGGAGTTGGGTTGCCTTGTCTGTCTCTTGTAGACCTACATTCATTAGTCCAGTGTTGACCTTTGCTACACCTCCTACATATACCAGAAGGCTGAGAATTCTTATTCTCGCCATTTCTAGAGGAGACATTATTCCCAGGAATTCCTTGACTACAGTCCCTTTGTAGATGTTCTATTCTTCCACAATTAAAATATTTGGCATATTGGTGTCTCATCATACTATTGGAAATCACTTCTCCTACCCAAGCTTCAATACTATAGTCAAATGTTTCAACATTCATTGTATGTTTGTGTAGGAGGTCCTTTTGTCTATATGTTGCTTTTATTGGACAATGAATAAAGAAACTGGCTTGGCCTGATATGGGAAAACTTAGTTAGGTAGAGAAGACAGAATTTAATTCTGGGAGGAAGAAAGCAGACACCATGGAGCCATCAGAATTAGACATGCTGAATCTTTCCTGGTAAACCACTGCCCTGTGGCAATACACAGATTAATAGAAACTGAGATGGAAGAGTTAGCCAATAAGAAGTTAAAGCTAATGGGCCAGGCAGTGTTTTGATTAATACAATTTCTGTATGGTTATTTTGATGCTAAGCTAACCAGGCAGCAGGATGAACAAGTGGGTCCTCTCCCTCGCAACAGTATGTGATATAACCTTTAAAGGCTAAAGGATCCTCTTACATTCTAAGTTGGCATTTTCAGAAGACAAGGATTAAATATTAGTACATATCTTACTCTTAATTGTACAGCCTTAGTTAATCTTTGTAAAAAGTCAGTAAAGATTTCTCTCTGACCCTGTATAACCCTAATATATGACTCAGGCCTATTTCCTGATTACTGAATCCTATCCCAAGCATTTAAAGCTGCTGTGCTACATAGGGACAAAGTGTGTTCATCATAGCAAGCCTGTTCCTGAGGATCAAAGTAATGACCCTCACCAAAAAATGTGATCTTTGGAAGTCTCAAATCCTTTTGCTTTTGTCTGTTGCTCTAAAATTTTTGCCTCTTATCTCAAATAACACTTACAAAGCAGCTGAGGTCCATTTTTAGAACCACTGAGATTAATTGAAGCCAATTGTGTGGGGTAGCCTTAGTGCTTGAAGCCCACATTTTCACCATTTCCCTGACAAATGGTGAATGTAGCACATAAGAAACTATTGCTTGTTTTATTTCTTTTTAGATTGCCCATATGTATTGGTTCCCATGCATATTCTTTGACTACTTTAGGATACTTTGTGCCAGATGGTCTTTATGAGGAAATTACCAGATATGCAGTTGAAACTGTGTAAGTCATCCAGGGGTCTGGCACATACTGATGAGGCTAAATCCTGTCCTTGTACCTTCTGTCCCTGCACATCAATTTCAATAAATTCCTCAGTCTTTTCAAATCTTTTTACTACTGTTTTTTGTAAAAGTCTGAATCTCTTGTCCTTGTTCTGTTCTAATGTCCTCACTGAGGATTCCAACTTGTTCAGTAAAGATATGTTTCATCCTTGGACATATCTTAACTTTTCAACAGATTCTGACAGTTAGATTCAACAGTATAAATTCTTTCAGATAATTCTGTCAAATCAATGCTATCCCTCTCCCTAGTATTGGACCATTTTTAATGAGATAATATTGAAAACAAAGCTAATTTCTAGAATCAAATAAAGGAAAGGAAAATATCATAATTCTTGCACAATACCCTCCATAATATAAACAAAATAATTATTCAACTCCTGGAACTTATCAGTCATTTTTTGTAGTTTTTCAGATCTTACCTTTCAATTACAACGAATTGGAGTAGGTGTATTAATCATTATCGGCCAGCAGGTGTTGCAGTTACAGCCATGTGGCTGAGAGATGCAAGCAGCAGTGAACAGCATGTGTTGCTTACTTAGGTACTGAAAAATATGCTTTGTTTAACAAATTGACAACAGTTATTAAGGCAATAAAATGATTTTGAGAGTTGGGGCGCAGAATAAAGAAAAAAATCCAAAGTTTTTTGTTAGTGTGAGTTGTGGACTGTGTGCAAAGTGGGGATAGCAGGCAGTAGTGTGTGAGCTGCCATGTGAGTTCTGAGCCAGGGAGCCATGAGCAGTAGCCTGCTGCATCTGAGCGCCGGCTAAGGCCACAGGCTAGACACTCAGTGCCCAATATGCCGTATGGCTGGGGTACTAATACAAAAAAGTGTGGACTGGTCCCTATGTTTGGGCACCAGATGATGGCAGAAGATACAAAATAATCCCACACCAGTTCAGAATTATTTATAATAAAGGGTTATTTATTTCGGGGAGACTTACATGTCACTGTCCTAGATCACAGTCCTCTGCATGAATGGGGAAAAGGAACAGAGTCTAACAGCCAGAAGTGAGAGCAAGAAGCAAAAGAGTGAGCACAGGCTTTACAGCTACATTTATATATAAGAGACCATACCCAAGTGGGCTGGTATCATAAACCCTATTGGCTAAAGATCAGGAGGAACTCCCACAGCAGGTGCCCTGTCTTGGACTGGTTCATTATTTTGTTCATGGTCCTTTATGTGTGTGAGCTAATTTTGCCTCCTTTGTGTCACAGTTGTCTGTGTTAGTCAAAAGTATAGCTCTAGCTATTGTGAAACACCTATTCTGAGCAGCACCGTAGCAGCTCAAGTAATAATGCTGGGCTTGCAACATTTGAAAATCACATTGATATTTCTCATATATATGTATGCATGTATATCATATATATATGTGTGTGTATACATTTATGTTTTATACATATTATCATATATTTGATTATATGTGATATATATAATATAAATCCAAATTTATATCAATTTCTGTCCTTCCTTTTCTTTCTCCAGGCTCTCCAAGAAACCATTCCTCTTCTCCTTCTCTGTGTTTCCTTTGCCTCTTTTTCTTTGATTATAGTTGAGTACCACTTGATGCTCAAACTCACTTTGTTATAGATTCTAACAGAGTAATGCTGGTTCTGACATGTGAAATAGTCAATGCTGTTAGAGTTTATCAAAAAGTTCAAAGGATTTTTATTTTACTGTGATGATCCTTGAAAAATGATATCTGAATATATTTGGTATTTGAATTTTAGATTGCAAAATGTAATAAAGTGTGCTGAGGATTTTCCTTTGATGTTTCACCAGCTGTCTATAGTATAGCTTACATGGGGAAATCGTACTTAACTCGGTTTACTTTCATTAGAAAACACATTCATGTAATTAATCACAATAAACCCTGTTTTCTTTATTTTTAATAATGAAAAACATCCTGGGTGTGTGGTAGGAACATGGAGGCATTGAGTTGAAACTCCTTCTTCTTTGGCTTATTCTAAATGTAACTTCAATAGGTTGCAATCACCTCCCCCAAGTCATCTTTCCATAAGTAATACAACACACTTAAGTAGATGGCCAACACAAAATGAACTCAATGGTGCTTTTGTAGACTCTTTGTCTCATAAAGCTTTGTTTGGGACATGTTTGTTTAAGTGTTTTAATGGTCCTTAGCATCTATATTTTGGTTTCCAATTTTTGGGGTTTTGTGTATGTATAAGAATGTATGTTGCTTTTTATTTATTTCTTTTCTGGTTTGTCATGTTTGTTTTTTAAAGAGAGGTATCATAGAGTTGGGTGGGAAGATCTGGGAGAAGTTGAAAATCCTTTGATTGGTGGTGTTGGTACACAGTCGGGAGGCCACTCGAGTGAGGAATGTGTTGGGACTGATGCGTTATTTAGGCAGGTTTTTCCCAGCATCTATACACTGGTTTTCTTCCTTGAGGTTTACATGTCACCTATTAACACAGATACCGCTTCCCACGTGCACAATTCTCATTTCTGAATTGGACTGTGGCTCCAAACTCTGTTATGCTGACAACTCAGGCCAGTCAATCACAGCAAGGCCCAGCGAGGCAGTATGGAGCAACTAATATCTCCTAGAGTTGCCTCTTACCTTGAGTTACAGAGGTCATAGAGATTTCTGCTTTTCCTTAGAAGTTCTCATTCATAGGACCTTGGGAGCAGCATATGTTAAGCAGATATCTAAATAGCTTTGAAGATGAGGCAACAATGGAAATCTTGGAGTTGAGTTTGAGCTTATATATGAATTAAAACCACATGCTACGTAGTTGCTATGAGACACTCCAGGTCCTCCTTCATAGGTATTTACTACAGATAGAAGTTCTTCTTCCTAAAGCTTTACTGATGGAGTAAACAGTTATTCACCTCATTGTTTTGCTACCTGATAGCATTTCTAAGGCATCTTGATAAATTTTAATAACCAACTCTCCGTAAAACTATATGTTATTTGTTTGTTTCCATGGTACAAATATACTTGCTCTGGCAATTTTCTTTTGACCATCTTCCAGCACCTGATGTAAAGTGTTTAAGTAGTATGGGCGCTTGACTCTCATGGGATAGAGACACGCTGTCCGTCCAGTTTAGACACAAGATTCCTTGATCTTCTGTTCCTCCCTTCTGACTCCCTTCTTTCTCTCACCTTTTCTCCAACAGATTGATCTCTGTTTTATCAGGCCAATGAACAACAAGAGTGGGGAAAACTGTAACTTTAAGGGGAAAGCTTTATCATTCAAATGAATGATTATTACTTGCATTCGAGAAACCAGCCTTTCTCACCCTTCTCTCAGCTCAGCTCCTCAAACTTTGCTGCAGGCTTCCTTACTTTACTGTACAGCCCTTTCTTTCCTTCACATATACATCAGCTACTGCCCCTCTGTTGCCTGATCCTGAGATATCCCTTATTAAAATAAAACAAAACAGTCTAAGAACAACCGTTCCTATTACATTGCATTTCTTTACATTTAAAACACAATCTGAGTAGTTGGCTCTCTGAATTCTAACTTTTTCATTTTCTGCTGTTTCATTTCTTCTCTTCACCATTTGACTCCTGTTACTACTACTTTGTGAAACTGTTTTTGATAAAGTCAACATGTCAAATACAATGAACATGTACATGATCTTAAATTACAGGGCCACTCTACTCCAAGTTCATGATCATCTTGTCTCATCATGCTTTGTACACTATTGGCCTGGCTCTCTTCAGCATCCTGGGTATCTACCCTGACTTTCAGATTTCTAAATAATCTTTGAGGTTGAGGACTCACTCATTAATAGTGATTGCCATAATATGTTTGGGGTTTCTAGTTTTTATCCTGACTGTACTTTAGCTGTAGATTTACTCACTTTGTTAAACATGCCCTTTCTAGGTGATTTGGTTTCGAAGGTGTTTTCTCACTAACTCAAAAACTACATGTGATCCTCATGACCAGCTTTAAATTAAGATAAGTAGTGTTGTGCTAGATGCTTC
>NW_026067923.1:3660841-3675724 GCF_014885135.2 Alexandromys fortis
TGATGCTTGAATGTTGGCAAGGGTATGATTTGATAAAACTATGAGGCCAAATGGGAAATACAAAATGTACTTCTTACTAAGCAGTTTATCCAGACTCTTTACACTGAAGAAAGCATATATTAATAAAGCATAATTTATTTTATTTTCTGAATAACATGGCATTGACTGTGAGCATGGTGTACTTTGCCTTAAATACAGGGTAGTTTTAAGCAAAATGGAGGCTAGAGTGATGAATTTTGTAATTCTCACATGTATTCTTGTTTTCTTTAATTAAGAATAGCAGATATATTGTGTGGAACGATATTTAGATGTAAATTGGAGTTTTTAGTGGTTGTGGAGGTCTTCCCTTCAAGTCTCTAAGTTCAGCTGTTAACTGTGTTTCTGTTATGGAGAAGTGTGTGCATTCCCCTGCATATGCACAAAGTCTCTGCTGTTGTGGTCGATTCATCTCCAGTGGACACACTGGCTCAGCATTCAGCCTGCTAGTAGACCACCTAGCCACTGCAGTCCAGGAACTTCTCAGAGACTCATGAGCATCCAACTAACAACCCGTGCATTTGGGGTCAGATGTTCCTGAGATGGAAGAGAGAATTATAAATAATTGAGAATAATGTGTTCCCCTCTCCCCTAACTAAAAGTGTATCTTGTTTCTTTATGGGGTCATTTTAAAGTTATTGATACCTAAATAGTTAAAAGTTCAGTGTAACACATTCAGTTTTGAAATTTTAATTGTTCATGCTCACATATGAATATTTGTGAGAGTTCTAATACTCTGTATGAAACATAGTTGATCTCGATGTTTAAGAAAAGCTAGTAAGTATAATAACAGTTTGAATTTTCAGCCATTCTTCTGAATCATCGTTTTGGGTTCATGTTAATACCAGGGATAAAGACAAAGACGGGGAACCTGCTTCATTAGGTAGAAAATTCAGTGGCGAGGGGAACTGCCATGCTGTAATTTATGGCATCCTGCTGAATAAATCTGATTGACACTATGTGTTCAAATTTCATTTGAATGATATGTTAGTGTTTCCTTAAGATGTGTTTGTTTGTTTTGATAATCATACTGACGACGTTCATGCTTCTTGTTCAGCAGAGTATAAGCACATCTGTTACCCACATCCTCACTAGTGTTTGTTTCCTAGCAGACAAAATAAAATCTCAAAGCAGTTTTAATTGGCATTTCCATGGCTGGTAATGAAGTTGAACAGTTTGTGAAGTATTTATTGGCTGTTTCCATTCTTTATATTTTGAGTAGTGACTTCATTGGCCCATTTATGGTTTGGACAATTTTTGTGTTTATTTTTTTTTGCAATATTTTATGTATTCTAGTTCGTAGTCCCCTGTCTGATGTACTGGCAATTTTCCCCTATTCTGTAGATTGCCTCTTCACTCTAAAAATTACTTCCTTTGCGTTGGAGATGCATTTTAATTAAATTTCTTGTTATTTGCCATCTTGACATTATTATAATGACATACACAGGGTGTTTTTCTTTCTGTAAGAGACAACAATTAGGCCTGTTCACTGAATGATTAAAATCAAACATTCCTCTTAGATTGCACAGAACAGTACTGATTAATGATATGCATAGACTAAAGAAAAATTTATGAAAAATAATTTATAAGATGAATATAAATTATAATGTAGCTTTGATACACAAAATTTAAACTGTAAATTATGATATATATCTAATACATATTGTAATTGCCATTTTTCATAATCACCAAAGTTCAAAAAGCTTGAAATCATCTTATTTTGTGCAAGGAATACAGCAATTTAGACATGCAGAAGAGGTTCTCAATCCTATCAAACCCAGACCTGAGCATCTAAAGACGTTTAAAGTTTTTCTTTCTAGATAACTTTTAAGAATGTAATAGACAGTAACACCACAATGATGACTTAAGCAGAACCACTTTCCAAAGGCTTTGGAAAAAATGAGTTCCAAAGGTTAGCACTGCCCCACAATTCTGTGCTTTCCTGACCTATTGCAAAATTTGTTCCATCAATTGCTCCTCCACTTTTAGCAAATTGCTGTACTTCACAGAGAGAGCTGAATAAAGATTCTCATAATTCAGCGATGCTGTATTATGGCAAGAACTAGGTGTAGGGTGCTGAAGTTTTTAAAATCTGCCCCATCTCCTTAATCTCCTTCTAGTAGAAGGAGGTGTTTTCTTTGTGGGTTTACTTTTCAATCACTGTGCTTAATAAAGTATTCCAGGCATAATGAAGATTTCCCTACCATGGCACAGCAATACCAGGAGGAAAAGCTGGTTACTGAGGGTAGCTATTTACTGAATTATGGTCTGTATGAGCCTATGTGTTCAGTACTCACTTGGGGTTAGAGACTGAGATATAAAGGGAAAGACTGGAAATCTGTGCATGTTAGAGGCTTTAAATGTACACATTTCTGTTTGGGGCTCCAGTTTGTTAAAGTTTACTCCATAGCTACTGTAGCATTTGGTGATAATAACTAAGGAAAAGTTCAAAGTGTTTTGATCAACTCAGTGCAATTCTTAATAAAGAATCCCTTCTCCTCTCTTCTACATTACAATTCAATTTTCATAAGTGTTATTTTGGTTATAACAGCTGTTTGAAATGCACACTAGTTTAAGTAATTATAGCAACCTCTTGTATTATCGAGAGTTTTAAAAGTTAATAGCCATTATAGTAAAGCCCAAATCAAATCAAGGGTTTTAGAAGATTAAATAAGTCCATTAAACACTTAGTGAATATGACAGAAAACTTAAAACAAATAATGTTCCAAAATGAAATGGCTGTAGCTGTGTCTATTTGTTTTTTGATCTTTATTGGAAAAGGACATTGGGTTTACCAAGTCCTGCTGAGAAACTCAGCATGTACAATGTGAAAACTAGATCACACTAATAGTGCAAATATAAACTCAAAAATTATATCAAAAAGCCTTAATATCAGATCTAAATCTTGAAAGTGCCAGGGGAAAAGCAAAGGTGACCCCATTAAGGTATCAGCAGAGCTGATGAGCTTTTGTAGGATGCCAGTAGTACAGGAAGTCATGGCAGACATGTCAAATGAGATTGCAGGAATTAAAGCTTCCACAAAGCACACAGCAAGGGAAAGAAATGGATTATATAGTTTTCATAAGAAGAAATGATAATGTTCATTAAATGTAGGAAAAACTTGGGCATGTTTGGCCATTAGAGAAAGGTAAATCTTCGTTTGTGATTTCTATCACACCTAGTCCAAATGGTTAACACCTGGAAAACTAAACCTAAAAATAAAATAATTGGAGGGGATACAGTGGAGGGGTGAGGTGTGGAAAGAACATTTGCTCATTGACTGTTAGAATGTTAAGCTTTGCAGCCACTATGAAAACCAATATTGGGCTGGAGAGATGGCTCAGAGGTGAAGAGCACTGACTACCCTTCTGAAGGTCCTGAGTTCAATTCCCAGCAACCATATGGTGGCTCACAACCATCTGTAATGAGATCTGGTGCCCTCTTCTGGCCTGCAGGCATACATGGAAGATGAACATTGTGTACATAATAAATAAAATAAACCTTTTTAAAAACAGAAAACCAATATTTAGGTTTCTAAACAAAGAACCTGACATATAAAGTTATTTTTTATAAGCTGTGTTTTTTCCACCTTGATATACTCCTGAAGGAAAAAATATTAGCCCATAGCACACCAATATTTACTAGAACAATATTCTAAGCAAGTCTGGAAATTAGTCTAAATCTCCATAAATTCAAAAAGGGAATGCATGGCTAAGAAGAATGTCACAAACACATGTACCTATGGGGAGATTTAATTTGTGAATTATAGCACTTAGAGGGAAGTGGTTAAATTTGGAGATCATTATGCTAAGTAAGCATAGCTCAGATATGCAGTTCAGAATCAAACTTTCTCCAAAGGCAAAATCAAACATAAATAAATAAATAAGTAAAAGCCATGACAGTAGGATAAAGTCAACTGTAAAGAAAAAGAAAAAGAAACTGGAACAAAGGAGAATAAAGGTAAGTGAGGTCAATGTAGATGGGTCATATGCTCAGTGTTTTATATGAATTCATGAATATATATTGGAACAAATTATTTGTTACAATCACCATGCAACAACAAAAAAGCAAAGGGTAAGATTAATACTTGGTGACATCTGAGTATAATTCCTTAATCTAAATCATATAAGGTACCATTTTCATGAGTTACTTTGACTTGAATTGAAGGAGAAGTCTAGTATAGATACTGAAATTATATTGATGTCACTTCTTAATAATAAGAAACAGATTGGCGGGTCATAGTCCTTCTCCTGTCTTGTTGCAGATATCCAGTTAAAATGTGAAAATACAAACATGTGTTTTCTTTCCTCCTTCTGAGCAGGGGTTTCATTTACACATCACATTTTAAATTAGCTTGGGCAACCTTTCCAATCCTAGCTCTCTGGGTTTTCTTCGACTTTTTATTGTTGCTTTTCCATCTCTTTGTGTTCACAGTTTAGAAGTTGATGCCAAATTTTGTAAAACATGTTCTCTTCCATGCTGGGATCCTTGATGCCAGCTGTCTCCCTGGAGTGTGTGCTTTAGTAATCAGTCCTGAAAAGCAGTCCTGGTAATGGAAATCCTGGCAGCCTCCTCTACAACAGGGGTGCTAGCCTGAGTCGCTGTAATTAGGAATGTGATTAGAAATAAGTGATGCTTTCGGTCTTCAATTTCAAGCCATGAAATGAAGGGATTTGAGTTTGTCTTATGTTTGGCACATGACAAAGTTTAGAAACACTAGCTTCCTGAGCCTGGCTTCAAATATCCTGTTGTTTGATTATGTTTACCCAAAACGTAGTGTTTTCTAAGCATTTTACCTTGTTTGCAAGTACAACTCATTATAAAAAAAAATCCTTGTTTATAAGTGAAAGTTATATGTTATTTCTAGACAAAATTGTGGAATTAAAATCTTCTCCTATATGAAATAAAGCATAAAACAGTAATAGTAACAGCAATATTTTCAAAAGACTATGATTCACAGTGCCTTGTGCTAGGTGTTCTGAATTAGTTCCTGTCAGTATTATGAAGTAGGTACTGTTCTCGGCTCATCGGAATGTAAGATACACACTTATGTGTGACAGAGCATATATTCTATAATACTGTACTCCATCCTGCAAAGTGCCCAACTGCAGATAAGGATTTTACTTAGGTCAGTACTGACACTTTGCTAAAATGTTCATTCTATTGTCAGTCTTTTGACAAATATTCACACCAACCATGTGCCAAGCACTGTGCAAGACTCCAAAAACGTAAGAGAATTTAGCCTTTTCCCTGATGAATGGAATAGTATGCATTTAAGATCATAGATACCCAAGTGCACACCGAGTCACCCTAGGTACCACAGCAAAGGTTCAAAGGCATTGCAAGTGTTTAAAATAATGTGTATAGGAAATGGCAATATCTATAAACTATCATTTTATGTGTCTATGTGCTTCGAATCACTACCATATTAAAAGACACAAATACTTCTCATGTAAATTACTAAGTATACTGTGGTGGTTTGATAGAAAATAGCCCCCAAAGGGGGTGACCCTATTGGAGGGTGTGACTTTGTTGTTGTGGGTATGACCTTGTTGGAGGAAGTGCATCACTGTGGGGATGGGCTTTCAGGTTTCATGTGTTCAAGATACCAACCAGTGTACTTCCTGCTGCATGCAAAATGTAAGACTCTCAGCTACTTCTTTGAGACCATGAGTACCTGCATGTTGCCATGCTGCCTGCAATGATGAGAATGGACTGAAGCTCTGAAAGTGTAAGCAAATCACCCCAATGACATGTTTTCTTTATAGAGTTGCCATGGTCATGGTATCTCTTCAAAGCAATAAAAAGCCCCAACTAAGACAGACACCATAAGAGATTTTCTAGTATACAATGGCAGCTAGAACACACACACACACACACACACACACACACACACACATATACATGAGTATGAATGTATATGTACTACATATATGTGTATGTTGTGTATATGTATATATATATATATATTTAAAGAACACCAAGCAAAATTGAGTGGGGCACTCAAATTACTTAGGGTATCTCTGTTATCACAGAAGCAAAGTTCTGTAAAAATTACAGGAAAATGATGAATACCCAATAGAGAATAATATTTACATGTTTTACTCACACAAGTATTTTAAAATTTCTTATAGATGAAAGTAGGTTCAACACAATAATTAATTTGAATTGAAATGACAATATTTGGGAAATAGAACAAAATGTTTACTGTGAGAGTTATAATTGTGTGATTTCGATTACATCTAAATAAAAGCTATCTGTCAAGCTTGTTAATTTCAAGATGGCTCTTGATGTTTTGTTCTTTTGTCTTTAACCTTAGACAAAATGAATGTTATGCTGTCTGGCTAAGAACACATAATGACAGCAGTTCAGTGGAAGGGCAAGCATTTCAGAAAGTGAACGTAACCTGTGAGAGGTGAGATTGACAACCAATTTTCTACATGCTGGTTCTCCTCACCCCGAGCTGCATAGGCTTTCCTAACGTTCTGAGACCTGCAGCATGTTGAGATAGTGAACCGTATTACCCTAGCTCCTTTTTCAAGAAAGTGTGATTATGAGATGTTAAGGTGCATTGTTGACTAGAGCGATCATTTTTATTGGAAAAAAAGTGTCACTTTAACTGTAAAAAAAAAAAATCAGCAAATAAAACAATTGACAATTCCAGAAAGGTGACTGGGCTTGCTGTGGAGTTTGCTCCCTCCTGTGTCAGAGCTTAGAGTTAGCTCTCCTGAGAAATAGTTCCAGAGAGCAATAGGAGAAGTCAGCATGTGTGAAATTAACAGTTGATGTTCAGATTTGTGTATGCATGTGTGAAGGGCATAGTGACATGGTAGTGTGACTTTGCCTCCATATGGGATCTGAGCCTTTTTTGGTGTAATTTGTGTAGAATTATGTCTTTAATCTTCATGACCACATTGAATTTTTGTCCTCATAACTAGAAAAGGGCAGAGTGGGAAGCTGTGAGATAATATAGGTCAGGACTTTGCACATAATCTTAAATGATCAGATAAACCTGCTTTAAATAGAATATATAAAAAATGTTTAAAACAGAAGTTCAGGTTTTTAAAATAAGAAGAAAAAAGAGGGACAGAGATAGTTCAGCCTTCCGCTGAGAGAATATCTGGGTAGTTTCCTTAGTAGGTAGTGTTCAGATTACCATCCTTTGAGTGGAACTTTCATGACCCCATCCTGATTTATGATGTTTACCAAACTCAGCCTGAGGACCTTTCCTTGAGGTTTCCTGAAAATTATTTCTAGCAACTCAACATAGTTTATTGGTTATAACCCAGTGGCTGGGCTCTGCCTCTGAAGTCTGTGAGTGTTCCTTGGTCGGACTCATGGACTGAATTTACTAAAACTATGTCTCTGCCAGATACGTATTTATGCTCTATTCTCTGTTACTTATATAATTCAAGACTTTAATGTTTCACTCTAGTTGGAGTATAACTGCTTACTAAGTTGATAAGAAGATTTCATAATACTATATTGGTTTTATTTGCAAGAATCTTTGACGTAGATAAGCATTCATGGGTAGACTGGGGCATCTTCTCAAATGCATGTCCCTTTAAAACACTGTTGTAATTTCTCAAACTGTAATCATCCTGCTTAATATTATAGTAGTTTTTGTTATCAGAAAATACTCTGTTCATTTTGAATGCATTTATCAATTATCTAATTGATTAAGAGATTTTATGAGTGAACTGAGTGAACACTTATTAGTGAAATGAGCTAGTCTTCCTTCATATAAAGAAAACTAAATTGTTAAATAGAAAGCATTACAAATGTGACCCTCTGGCATTTCCTGGAAAACAGAATTGCACTTTGATTTAAAAATTTGTGTCACTATTATAATTAACACAAAATTATAGTAAAAGGTATTATTACCTTATTATTATTATTATTATGTTACCTTATTATTTTACTGGGTCCAACTTGAAACCCTATTTTTCAAACATCAAGGTATCTTTTTTTAAAGATGTTTAAAAGATACCCTGTCACACAAATGTCCTTTGGCTCTTAGAGTCCTTAGTTTTCCTGGTCCATGGCATTCTCTGCATCTTAGGCATGGGAGTTGTGATGTAGATGGACCACTTGAGGTTGCACTCCCCACTCATTTCTTCTTGGCATTTTGACCAGGTGTGGATTTTAGTTGACATAAAGAAGCTTCTTGGATGGAGGATAAGAGCTACAGCTATCTCTAGGTACAATGGATGTCGATAGTAACTAGATTGGTCTTCTTTTTCTCAAAGGCTATTTGATGTGGTTTTGTGGGGCTCTTTTGTTAAAATAAAAAGAGAAAAGAAGGACGGAAGGAAGAGAAAGAAAGGAAGGAAAAGAGAGAAAAGGAAGGAAGGAAGGAAAGAAGGAAGGAAGGAAGGAAGGAAGGAAGGAAGGAAGGAAGGAAGGAAGGAAGGAAAGAAGGAAGAAAAGAAGGAAGGAAGAAAGAAACAGTACTATCAGTAGTATGTTCTCTCCACTAGGATAAATGACCTTAGCCTCCATATACCAGGTCACCGGCTTGGTTGACAGAGTTAGGAATGAATTCTGTCTTATCGAGTAGGCATTAAGTCAAACTAGACAGCTGGTGATTATTGTCAATATAAAAATGTTATTTTTATACACTTGTGAATGTCTTGCCTGGCCAATCATTGTGGCACAGCACCTTGAGGTCCTAGACGAGCTAGTTCTCGAGGCAGATACCTCCAGATCAGTTCCAGTTAGATACTCAAAGCACTGTATCTGAAGTTTGTGGCATTTTCAGCACTTGAATTTCTAGGAGCCAACTGGGCAATGGCTTAGCAGTTTAAAGCAGAGTTAAAAAAATGATTACAGGGCAGGCAGTGACAACACATGCCTTTAATCTCAGCCCTTGGGAGACAGAGACAGGCAGATCTCTGTGAATTGGAGGCCAGCCTGATCTACAGAGTGAGTTCCAGGACAGGCTGTAGAACGCAGAGAAGCCCTGTCTTATAAAACGAAAAACAAAACAAAGCAAAAAATAATTGCAGATATGCAATAAAGACAGATTTCAGACAAAAAGAAACCTCTAAATGGTCACAGTGTGTTTTAAAAACATAGGCTTAAGGATGAAAGAAAATGGGTATAGGCAGTTACAGAAAGAAACAAACGGCTTTAAAACATGAAACAAAAAAGTCATATAAAGATGAGAAATACACATGGAGTCTGGATCCTTTATAGTACTGTTTTGATTTTGAAATTTTTGGTTGCTGAAAAGCAAAGGACAGCTGCTAAGAGACACAGGATTAAAAGAGATACTGATAAAATATACAAACCTAAATATTTTAAGAATGCCTTCACTTTGAAATATAAATCAAATGCGTATTTGTAAATGGACCTTAAAAGATGCATTGCTTTGGAGAAGCAGTCTGCTTATCTTTCCACAGAAGATGAGTACTGTAAATTCCTTCCAGGCTTATATGGTTTGATCAAACAATAGCCTTTTAAAGGTCTCCAATGGGAACTATGGCCCAGGTAACCCTATATCCATAATAACTTCAAGGCTACTGGCTGAGTTGGACCAACCATACAAAATTTGCCAGTTAGTACTTGGCTACTATCTCAAATTTTCACAGGGCCTCTAAAGATACTTCATCCACAGACATCAGGAAGCCATCCACATTTCCAAGAGTTGTGTGTGGGGATGGATGTGATGATTTTGGCTACTTGGTAGGATATAGATATTTGCTATATTTAGGGGAATATAAGAATATAGGATAAAAAGAAAACTATTTATCACAGATATTTTGCTTTGACATGGAATTTGGTGTAGTGATACAAATTAAAAGTTAATTTTGTTACAATGTATATATGTTTTTATTCTTGTTTAAAGGATTGTTGTATATTGATATAAATTTAAGGTCAATTTTGTTCAACTATATGTATATTTCTAATATTGTTTAAGATATTATGTTTATGCTGCTCATTTAAAAATTTACAGTGAAAAAATACAAATTGATAGTCATCTATAATCGTCAACCTTATAGTCAACTAGGTTTTCTAGATATGCAGAGAAATACTTTAGATGAATAGGTAATCTTGAAATCCTTCCCCTGCAGAATATGGTATTTAAAATGTTTTAAGAACTTATACTTTCTCAACAGTGAGACACTGATGTGGGATTCCCCTCTATATGCTATGAATATGTTTTATTAGCACTGGTTATTAAAGAAGCTGTTTTGACCAATGTCAGGAAATCCAAACAGAGATATAGAAAGAAAGTAGGTAGAGTCAAAGAGATAACACGTAGCTGCCAAAGAGAAAGAGTCCAGCTGCCAGTCAGAAACTTACCAAGAGGCCACAGCCTCATAGTGATTCATAGATTAATAGAAATGGCTTAATTTAAAATGTAAGAGTTAGCTAGAAATATGCATGAACTATTGGCCAAACAGTGTTGTAATTAATATAGTTTCTGAGCAATTATTCACATCTAGGAAGCCAGGACAAAAACAAGCAGTCTTCATCTCCTGGCAGCACCAATTACTTCAAGAAGATGGTAGGCATTGAAGAAGCTCCCTATGGAGTTTGTTTTCAATATTGCAAGGCTATCCATTTGGGTAAGAAACTGCTTTTTCCTGGACTGCTTGAATCTATGCTGTATAAATGAGACATACAGGAACCACAGAAAACTGACTGCTGAACTTGCCAAAACAAGATGGGACAATCCTTCAGGATTTCTGCTTCAAGAGTGAGTCTGCCAGACATTCTGAAGGACACAGAGGAAAATAGCTGACAAACTGCCAATATAGGTGGTTTCAAATTTTCTGCTTTCACCGAGAAGCCTGTTAGACACAATAGACTTGTAGGCTCAAGATGGATGCCCCAATGTTACAGTAGAACTTTACAGTCGTTCAGGCATCCAGATATCTCTGTCATTCCTATTGTTTTGGAAGTTGCTTCCAATGCACTTCCTGTTTGTGCAGGTAATATTATATAACCTTCTGGGGTCTTTGATGGAGGACACCTAGTAAAAAAAAAATATACAAACAAATTACAAGGGTAGAATGGGTAATTTGATGCCTGGTCAAAGAGTGGCTCAAATGCAGGCAGTAAAGTGCCTGGTAAAATAAGTAGGGTTAAAAGTATAAATGTTTGAGTTAAAAAGATTTTGATCTGAGAATCTACAAATAAACCCTTGGTTTTCTGCAGAGGAATTCTTTGATCTAGAGCTGTGGTGGAGAGATTTGGATAATGTGTGGAGAGCGGAAGGGAGGCTAAACATTCCTTGTCTGAATCTTTCTATCCTATTGGTATAGATATACTTATTACCATATGGTAATAATCAGTGCCTGCCTGGGACAGGGGCAGAAAAGCACTGCAGACTTCCTAGTAGCAAACAGAGATAGAACAGTGAAAAGAACAGGGAGGGAATCAAGAAGGTGCTGAGAGACATTCCTGTCCACAAGAGAGAACACTTTTGGCAAGAAGTCTCAGTTAGGCACTAAGGACAGTACAAGTGAAAGTATCTTGGCACTTCCCTCTTTATATCATTCCTTGAATGCATTGCTTGAACGCTGTGGTTTTGGAAGCGAAGAGTGTCAGCCACCACCCATTTAGATCCCTTTCCAGGGCTTTGTGCTAGTTGTGATGATTGCTGGCCAAATGAGCAACCCAAAGTCTCTGCTTTTCCAGCAAGTTTAAATCCTCTCTCGCAGAACCCTTTAGCATGGTACCTGCATGACCTTAAGTTTTAAAGTCTTTGAAGGCTGAAAACCATCCAACAGCTATGAAATGCTTGTTGAGATGATGGATGCCAGCCTCTGTATGTAATGCAATTATTAGAATCCATAAGCATGAATTTAAACATGCTGGAGGATTGCAAACAGCTGGCCCAAGCCTGCATGAGCCCTCAGGATTTTATTATTTGGATGGCACATTATTATGCTCTCTGGGAACTTCAGCCTGAAAGAATTTGAAACTCGGGTGTAACCTTGAATGTGGAGATGTTCCGGGGGAAGGAACATTCTCGTTGCCTGCTGAGTTGGCTCCTGAACCTCCTCAGTATTTTGACCAACTTCTTTCCTGTGTGACTTAAGGACTTGTACACAAAAAATTTCAAATATTTAAGATAGGGACATACTGAGCCTTTTACCAAATTTCTGACTTGAGTACAAGGGTCTGTCGAACAGAAAGTGCAGCACAGAGGCGGCTAGTATACTTTGCACCAACTTGCTCATGACAGGGTCATAACAGAGAAACAGAGGTACAGTACTGGGTCTGGTAATGGATGGCCCTCTGGATAATTAGATCCTGGCATGTCAAGAAATAGGGATGTCTTTGCAGTGGTCTTCATTAGCAGTAAAGTCTAATGCTCCCTATACAGATACAACATTAAAACAACAATTATTAAAACATAAAAAAGAGGGAGCAACAAAGGATATTCATTTCTCCACAGAACAATATGAACAACCTTGAAATAATTTTGTCAACAATAGAAAATTTAGCATGTTACTGGGGTTCTTCATAATCCCCCAAATCAAGCTGTAGTGGAAAAAGCCTACAAACAATCAAAAAGTATAAATTGTAAAGTACACAGGGGAAAATATGGGTCTGAATAAGGCTCACTTTCAATATCTTCTTAATATGGCATTATTTACTTTAATATTTTGAAAACAAAAGACTATATACTGTGAAATATTGCCAACTTTGTCAAGGTCTATGAGGTCAGGTCTGGTGACATGAAAAGATATAATAACAGATAAATGGCTGCCACTAGCCCGATTACAAATCACTGGGAGAGGTTTCACTGTGTCTTTCCAGAAAATGGACCACAGCCCATCAGGTCTTGGCCAGGCTCATCAGACCCTGGACAACTGATACCAGCAAAGGAGCAGATGAAGTTGAGCAGCCACAAAGATGGCAGCAAGCATCTCTCCTGCTCATGTGGTTGCTTACTGTACATTTCATGCCAACGCTGAAAAATATTGTTTGTAGTACCTAACCCTTCCTAGTTAACAGGGGTGGAGGTCAAAGGACTTTGTCCTCAGATATTTGATAATGCCTTCAGTCTGTTTTTTGATATGGGTTTAGAAGAGAAAATTCTAAAATTTGGAAAGACTTCATTCCCATGCCCAAATAACCTCTTTATTTTCATAGCCCTTATAACCTATTTCCCTATATTACTATCTCTTTAGTTGCAATATTTTAGTTGGCATATTCTATTTGTTGCTAAGGAGGCACTGCTCTCAGGAAAGTGAAATAATATAGAGGGGAACACATGCAGGCACGACCTAGCAGCGAGCCTTCGTGGCACACTTCTAAATAAGAAGCTCCTACTAAGCATAGCACATCATGCTCCCGAAGTCATAATACTCAATTCTGAAGAAGCACAAGCAGCCTGTAGCTGCCCTGAGGATAGATCTGCTCTCTCCATGTCTCCTTTTATCTGCTACTTCTGCATAGAGACCGTGACAGTTTGAGATTTCACTGTCCAATGCAAGATAATGTCCTACCCAATCACAGTCATAGACTCCCACTATATAAGTAGTTGCTCATATGCAGCAAGGCAGATCCCATTCCCTGAAGCTGTCTCCAGAGAGGTTCACCTCCACGCTTTTACAGACCCACAAGCATTGCTGTCTTGTCAAGGTTCGCCCCAACAACGCCAATTTAGTAATAAAAGGATGGTCAAGATGCTGAAGTCAGTTTCTTTCTTTTTTATTTATTTATTTATTTTTTATTCATTTATTAAAGATTTCTGTCTCTTCCCCACCACCGCCTCCCATTTCCCTCCCCCTCCCCCAAACAAGTCCCCCACCCTCCTCAGCCCAAAGACCAATCAGGGTTCCCTGCCCTGTGGGAGTCCAAGGACCACCCACCTCCATCCAGGTCTAGTAAGGTGAGCCACCAAACTGCCTAGGCTCCCACAAAGCCAATACGTGCAGTAGGATCAAAAACCCATTGCCATTGTTCTTGAGGTCTCAGTAGTCCTCCTTGTCCACTATGTTCAGCTAGACCGGTTTTATCCTGGGCTTTTTTCAGACCCAGGCCAGCTGGCCTCGGTGAGTTCCCAATAGAACATCCCCATTGGCTCAGTGTATGGGTGCACCCCTCGCGGTCCTGAGTTCCTTGTTGATGCTCTCTCTCCTTCTGCTCCTGATTTGGACCTCGAGATTTCAGTTCAGTGCTCCAATGTGGGTCTCTGTCTCTGTCTCCTTTCATCGCCTGATGAAGGTTAATATTCAGGAGGATGCCTATATGTTTTTCTTTGGGTTCTCCTTCTTATTTAGCTTCTCTAAGATCATGAATTATAGGCTCAATGCTTCTTATTTATGGCTAGAAATTAAATATGAGTGAGTACATCCCATGTTCCTTTTTTTTGGGTCTGGCTTACCTCACTCAGGATAGTGTTTTCTATTTCCATCCATTTGCCTGCAAACTTCAAGAAGTCCTTGTTTTTTACTGCTGAGTGGTACTAATATGTATATATTCCATACTTTCTTCATCCATTCTTCAATTGAAGGGCATCTAGGTTGTTTCCAGGTTCTGGCTATTACAAACAATGCTGCTATGAGCATAGCAGAGCATATACTTTTGTTGCATGATAAGGCCTCTCTTGGGTATTGCTGGGTCCAGGGGTAGGTTGATCCCGAATTTCCTAAGAAACCTCCACACTGCTTTCCAAAGTGGTTGCACGAGTTTGCATTCCTACCAGCAAGGGATGAGTGTACCCGTTTCTTCACAACCTATCTAGCAAAGGCTATCATTGGTGTTTTTTTATTTTCGCCATTCTGACAGGTGTAAGATGGTATCTTAAAGTTGTCTTGATTTGCATTTCCCTGATCGCTAAGGAAGTTGAGCATGACCTTAAGTGTCTTTTGGCCATTTGAA
>NW_026067923.1:3678305-3783914 GCF_014885135.2 Alexandromys fortis
CCATTTGCTTCATTACCTCCAATAATTCTCTTAATTCTCTATTAGGTTTCTGTCTGATTGACCTGTTCATTGGAGAGAGAGGTGTGTTGAAGTCTCCTACTACTAGTGTGTGTGGTTTGATGTCTGCCTTGAGTTCTAGTAATATTTCTTTTACATAAGTGGGTTCTTTTATATTAGGTGCATAGATATTCAGGATTGAGATGCCATCCTGATGAATTGTTCCTGTTATGAGTATAAAGTGTCCATCTCGATCTCTTCTGATTGATTTTAGTTTGAACTCAGTTTGTTGGAAATTAGTATGGCCACATCTGCTTTTTTCTTAGGACCATTTGCTTGAAAGACCTTTTCCCAACCTTTTACTCTGAGTAGATGCCTGTCTTTGTGGTTGAGCTGTGTTTCTTGCAAACAGCAGAATGTTGGATCCAGTTTTCATATCCAGTCTCTTAGTCTGTGCCTTTTTATAGGTGAATTGAGACCATTAATATTAAGTGATATTATTGACCAGTGGTTGTTTACTCTGGTTATTCTTATTGTTTTTAGTAGTAGAGTTTGTGTGTGTCCCTTCTTTGAGTTGTGCTGGTGAAGGTTTGCTAGATGCCTTAGTTATTGTAGTCATTGTTGGCAATGTTAGATTCCTTGGGTTGCGATTTTCCTTTTATTACTTTCTGTAGCGCTGGATTTGTGGCTACGTATTTTTTAAATTTGTTCTTATCCTGGAATGTCTTGTTTCTCCATTGATAGTGAACACTAGCTTGGCTGGATATAGAAGTTTGGGTTTGCATCCATCGTCTCTTAGTTTTTGAAGTACCTCTATACAGGACCTTCTGGCTTTCATGGTTTCCATAGAGAAGTCAGGTATAAGTCTGATCGGTTTACCTTTATAAGGTACTTGGCCTTTTTCCTTTGCAGCTCTTAATATTCTTTCTTTAAACTGTATATTTTGTGTTTTGATTTTTATATGGCGAGGGGATGTTTTTCTTTGATCCAGTCTGTTTGGTGTACTGTATGCTTCTTGAATAGTCAAAGGAATATCTTTCTATATGTTGGGAAAGTTTTCTTCCATAATTTTGTTAAATATATTTTCTGGGCCTTTGAGCTGCGATTCTTCTCCTTCTTCTATTCCTATTATTCTTAGTTTTTTTTTTTTAATTGTGTCCCATATTTCCTGAATGTTTTGTGATGAGAATTTGTTGGCTTTGCTGTTTTCTTTGATCATTGCATTTATTTTCCCTATCGTGTCCTCAGAATCTGAGATTCTTTCTTCTATCTCTTGTATTCTATTGATTATTTGATTATGCTTGTTTCTGTAGGCTCTTCTCGTTGACCTAGATTTTCCATATCCAGCTGGTCCTCAATTTGTGTTTTCTTCCTTGCTTCCATTTCAGTTTTCAATTCTTGAACTGTTTCCATTACCTGTTTGATTGTTTTTTCTTGGTTTCCCAGGGTCTCATGTACGTATTTGCTTATTTCTTCAAACTTTTTGTTATACTTCTCATCCATTTCTATAAGAGTGTTTTTTACATGTTGTTTAAGGGACTCTGTTGCTTCCATAAAATCAATTTTTTCCACTTCTTCTGTGTTAGGGTGTTCAAGTCCTTCTGTTGTAAGATCATTGGGTTCTGGTGTTTTCATGTTGTTTTTCCGATTATTGGGTGAATTCTTGCGTTGGCGCCTGCCCATCGCCTCCTATCGAAGCTATCTAATGGGTCTTTTAAAACTGGATCAGGTTTCTGTGCTGGCCAGGGGCTCCTCTTACAAAATGCCCTTGCTCTGTTTCCTGGCTCCTGCGGGGGGGAGGCAAGATCCCTCTCACCCCTCAGAAGGGTCTTCAGGAACAGTACCCTGTTCCTCCTTTGTCAGGGACCTCGCCAACCAAAGGCCTACCTCTTTGCTTTAATTGTAGTGGATTGATCTGCTCTGAGTGTTGCATGCTGGTCCCCGCTGTCCCTGCTGCCCCGGTAGTCCACAAGTCTTCTGCTGCAGCTCAGATCCCTGCCTGTCTTCCACTGCCTGGGCCTGAGCCCTGTCTGCCACTGCCTTTTTTCAGTGGGGCAGCTCACATCCTACTGCTTCAGTGGTCTGGGCAGGAGTGCTGAAGTTAGTTTCAAATTTGAACATGTCACTTGATGTTCTATTCCTCACATTTTAAAAATTTTGATTTTTGTAATCTTATCCATCTTATCTACCTGGTATAGGAGCAATTAATTTCACTTTAAGTTCCATTTATTGGATATAATGAATTTGAACTATTATTTAAGGAGTTGAACTCGTTTTTATAGCATAACTATTTATATACTTGCCTAATTTTCTGTGAAGATGTTAAGTTTTAATTTATTGGTTTACACCACTTTTGTTTTATACATAATAAAACTTCCTTTTAAATGAAGTCACTTTTCTTGGTAACATTTTAAAAGTTTTGTTTATTATAATATTTTTATGCAGTTATCACACATTTTTAAATAGTTTAGGTGTCGTTTTATTGCAGATGTGTAAAGGGTTTTTTTTTATTGAGAAAAGGAAAAAAAAAGTTTCTGCCTCCTCCCAGCCTCCCATTTCCCTCCCCCTCCTCCCACCCTTCTCCCCCTCCCCCTACTCCTCTCCCCCTCCCTCTCCAGACCAAAGAGCAGTCAGGGTTCCCTGCCCTGTGGAGAGTCCAAGGTCCTCTCCGCTCTGTCCATGTCTAGGAAGGTGAACGTCCAAACTGGCTAGGTTCCCACCAAGCTGGAACACGAAGTAGGATCAAAACCCCGTGCCATTGTCCTTGGCTTCTAAGCCCTTAGCCCTGAGGCCCACGCTGGGAGTGGCCTAGCTTTTGGGCCTTGTTGTCTTCAAGGCAAGTTCTGGTGTTTGCAGCTTCCAGACCCTCAGTGCTGCTTGGCCTTGGAGCCGCCTAAAGCTCCTTGGTCTTGGAGCTGCCACTGCTCACACACCACTGCAAACTCTGGAGGCCTCAGTAATTCAAACCACATGAAAATACCTGCCTTCCTTAGCGTACCTTGTTCAGCGGCAAAATCCAGATCTCTACCAGGCTTATCCCAGGATGACACATTAATATTGCCAGAGACGGCAAACCAAAGTGCAATTGTGTCACATTTAGCCAAAAACGTCTCCAAAGCTCTCTGTAACAGCTTAAGAGCTAGAAAAATCAGGTGTGATGTTGAAGTGCCTATTCTAAAATCCTATTCTTCCTTTTATTTTCATTTTAAACTGTCCACTATTGTCGTGGCTATACTTTAAACCATCTGCTTTGGTCGCAGCCCTATTACCTCCACTCTCCCTTCTACCGGCGAGAGTAGAAAACCCGCTTTTTGTCGTGGATCCCCAATCTTTACCTTGAGGATTAATTGGTGCACCCCCTGAATGCAGCAAGTTCTGGGCTCCACGGAGAGAGGTTTGGAGGTTCCCCTTACGAGGCCACCACTGTCATGTCCCACCTCGTCCCGCACGGAAAAACACAACACCCGGAGCTCTTCTTGCAGCAATTTTCAGGACTTTATTCACTTTCTCTCTCTCTTCCTTCCTTTCTCTCTTTCCTTCCATTTTCCTCTCTCCTTTTTTTGCAAACATCTCTCTCTGGGCAAACCTCTCCCAGCCCTTAAGTAGGCATGGGCTGCCAATCCTGAACTGCCAGGTGGGCACTGACCATAGGTTCATGCATATGCAGGCAGCTAATAATCATTGCGTGATCATAGTATAGGTCAGGCCTTAGCCATCTCAGGAGTTGATTATACATCTCCATCAGGTGTGATACCACGCAGCTCGCTACAAAGCAGGATATGGAAGAGATTAATTTTTAGTTACATTGTTGAGTAGCTATTCAGAACTCTTGGAGGCTAGTTTTACCATGACCGAGATCCAGTTTGCTGTAACACAAGTGTATCATACATAATTCTCGAGTCATTTTCAGTTTTTGAGACGAGTTTCTTACTTGTTTTGATTGTATCCCTCCCACATCTCTTCTCTTATCTGCCCCTTCTCCAACTTTGAATCCTTTAAACCCCTTCGAGACCAACCTGCTGTGTCCTGAATATTCTTAGATATGTGATCTTCTACTGAAATCAACTTGCCAGAGGCTAGACTCTGAGAAAACTGGCTATTTCTTTCCAAACAGCTTACAGTTACCTATCACCTCATGGTTAGGGATGGAGTTATGCACCCCACTCTCTCTGTATGCTAGGATACAGTCTGTTTGTACTAGCCCAGGGCTTGTGCAGACATCCTAGCCATTGTGAATTCAGATGTGCAGCTGCCCTGTGTGTTCTGATGTTTCCTTGTAGCCACTGACCTCCTTTTGTCCTTTATATGCTCTTAGATCCCTCTTTTGTTGTAATCCCTGCAACTCGAATAGGGAAGGTTGATGTACAAATTCACTATATAACTGAGTATTCTGCAGTCTCTTATTCTCTGTACCTTGCTAAGTTGTGAGTCTCTGTGTTAATCACCAGCTACTGCAAATAGAAGTTTTTCTGGTGAGGGCTGATACATTATCAATGAGTATAACTGTAAGACATTAGAAGTCAGTTTGATACTGCATCAATTTGGGAGCATAAAAATTGTAGACTATACTCTAGGGCCTTTTATTTCTCTATGTTCTCAGTCCAGCACTGATAATAGGTACTGATTTTACCTTGTATAGTAGAATTTGTTTTAATCAGAAAGTGGCTGGTTACTCTATAATGCTTGTGCCACCATTGGCCATGTCTTGTTTGGCCAGTCATTAGGGTACCTCTCAGAATTCACAGTGAAGAATGATGATTGATTTTCTTCTCTTCTGGTAGTTTGCATAGCAGCTTCCAGCACTGTGAAATCTAGCCAGTAGGAACAAAACTTTCAGTTCAATACAGTTTGATTCCTCTGTGTTCTATGACTCAAGTACATGATATATTCACCAATAGGGTCTTACTATCGAGTTCTACAATATAACCAAAAGCAATGCCAAAATCTTATAATGGTTGGGGGGACTGGGCACCCTCACTGTCTTACAACTATCAAAGAAGTCACCTGTTACTGTCTCTGGATTTTTTATTTGTTATTTTGTAGTGACTAGAAGGGGTGTAGTTGCTCAATCCCAATTTAATTGTGTGAGTATGTCTTTCTGTGTGTGTCTGTGTGTGTGAGAGAGAGAGCATTAGATTCTGAATATATTATGCAATGTGGTATATTTGTGCAATGAATATTATTCAGCTTTTAGGAAAAGTGAAATTATAAAATTCACTAGTAAAATGGATAGAGATGGAAACAGTCATTGTGAGTACGGTAACCACAGAAAGACTGATGTAGCATGTTTTATATCATCTATGCAACTAGTTTTTAATATCCAAATACATGTGTTTCATTTGGAATACTCAGAGAAGTCAGGAAATTCCTAAAGGACCACGAGGAAGAACATTCAGGAGGAGACAGAATGTAATAGCATCAGGGACTAAAAGGGTAATTTCTTGGGGTGTGGTACAGGCCACAGCATATACAGCGCCAAGGGCAACACAGTATTAAAATACAAATGGAGTGGAGGAATGGAAGACAGAGCAGGAAGGATGGGAAGGAGTAAACAACACTGAAGACCTTTCTAACAATTCACATGGAAACCTTGTTGTTTCTACGATAACTTTAAAAGCCTAGACTATCACATCATGAACAGTTTACGAAGCTGACTGGATCATAGTGTCACTGATGGCCATCTCACTTTACTCTTGCTCACTCAGCCACATTATACAAATTTATGAAGAATCTTGTTTAGGGCAGACAGTGAAGTTCTTGTCCTTTTACCTCCAGAATTCTGAGTAAGGACCATTCTTACTGCCTTGCAAATTATTAAGAATGAATGTATCAGGTAGCTATCTGCACGATGATGGTTTTGTCCTGGAATAAATTAGCAATGAAGAAATTATTTCAAGACACTTTATCACTGAAGAAATTATTTCAAGATAGTTTATCAAGAAAATAGGTTTTTATAATAGAAAATTCTAATGAAAACAAAGTCCCTCATCTGTCAAGTGTCTAAATGTGTGGTTCATAGAATGACAGTGATCTCCTGGACTCTGTTTCTACCAGCCCTCCACGTTTGCATGTAGGAAATTCATGACCAAATGACGTGACATGACCTACACATTCCTATTTTGAGTTGACTGCAGAGGTTGTATAGCAACCCACAGTTTGGCTCTCTGAAGAATATCTGTAGCCTGAACATCCAGGTGGCAGAGCTGCCAATGCTCTTTCTACCAGCACTTTGGAGACCTACTGCAGACTTGTGAGGGTAACCATGCATTTTGTCCCCTGCACTGAACTTTTAGCATGCATGCTTCTTGCTTCTAATGCAGTGGTTTTGTGTTTAGGTATATTAGTTTTGTATATATACTGCATTGTCAGATTGGTTCCTATGCCTAGTGTGATTCATATGTCCATGAAAGGGTTCCAGGAATATGTATCAGTGGTCCTCTTCTCCTGTCATCATATGCATGATTTCTGACAGCTGAGCACACAATACATGGGGGTTTGGTGATGAAATGCAAAGACCAAAAGGCACAGGGTTGCAAACTCAATTACTGCCAAACATGTGTCTAATTCTTTTAAATAAAACAGCCCTGAAAGGCAGTCCTCCCTAAATGAATTAGTGGGCTCACCGTTGCACTTCTCACCATTATTCTTCCTGCCACAGGATAAATGAGTGTGCCATTGAGGCACTGATACTTCTTAGAAGCAGGCGCAGTTAAAACCCTGGTTTTCTTTGCTGTGAAAAGAATGACTAGAAACATGAAAGAATTGCTAAGTGAGTCTGTCACTGATTAATTAGAGGGGTGAGACCTTTAGTTGCCATGCCCTTAAGATGAGGTCTGAACAAGTGTTAAAAGCAGTTTATCCTTCAAAGACAGCAGCAGTGTTTCAGTTAAGGGAAAATAAATAGCTGGATCATTGGCCTACTCCTTTCCTTTGACTTTGAATTTTATTCTGTTTAATTCTTTGCAATCTTTAAGGATGTGAAGAACTTTTAATTGCTACACACACACACACACATACACACACACATGAAATCACATGACTTTTGAGCTTGTATCTTATGCTAGCATATGTTTATAATACAATTTTAGTAACAAGTAGTCATTTAAAACAGTCATCTTCCAGGAAAACACATCTTCTTTGGTCCTGAATTGACACCGTGCCTGTCAATCATCCACAAGAAGCAAGTTCTCTTCTCTAGGGCCAGTCTCTAATCTCTTAGGAGTGCTTGTTGAAGGGCTTAGCATTCACTTTGATAATTATTTCTTACTCATTTATTTATGCATATGTTACAGAGATTATATGAATCCCATATATGCGCAACCACTACCCAGACAAGTGTGTGTTTTTCGATAAGTGAGGAAGAATTTCACCCTGGACCACCAGTGACTGATTAGCTCTGGAATTCCGAAATTGAAAGGGTAGTTATTAGCATAGCGCTTTACATAAGGAAAGCAATGGAAATTACACAACCATTTCAGCATAATATTGAAGTGGAAGAGCTTTTGAAGCATGTTATGGTAAGGTGCTTGCTTTTAATTAGCTGTCCCTAAAGAGAAGAAATGTATTATATTTATAACATTTACTTGAAGAAATCTCATACTTCTGAAATACAAATATTATTGTGTGTTTTCATTTTATTGGTTAAAATATAATATTAATAAGGTGCTTACATTAATATTATTAATATATTAATATATTAATATTAATATAATATTAATAATGAGGTATGACTTTATCATTTAGTGGCATGCCTTGATAGATAAGAGGTAACTGCTGAGATGGGCCAAGAGCTGCTCCTTGCTGGGCTTGTCAGTTCTTTTTTATGGAGCAAGGCTCTTCTTTTATTGCTGTCTTTCAAATTACAGTGTGAAAAGTAAATTTTAGAAGCACCTTTAAAACCTAATAAGAAACCTGTATAAATTAGTGATATCATCCTGTTTCAAAAACTCATTTTCCTTTGCCTGGTATTTGTCATGTGTAAAAGCACAAGCGTGGGAGAAAAGTGCTCAGTGCTTACAGTGTTGCTCCCTCTCATGCAGCATCAGGGGCTGCTCCCATGACATGTTCTGCTGCAGCTCATCATGCAACATCAAGGCTGCTCCCTTGCCATGTCCTGCTGCTGCCGAGCCACTGTTTGAATTCTCTAGACTTAGTGTCACAGAAACAAGTCAGGGGCTAGTAAGGATGGGTCATGAATGACTATTTTTATCATGTTAGTAGTTCTATGTTTCTGAAAGAATATGTTTAAAAAAGGAAGTAAATTATGTTGATGTCGAAAGCATTTCTCTAATGTATCCTGACACCTTACAGTCAGGGACCCAGCTTTGGATTAAACAAGCTATTTCCTCCATCTAGATGAGAGGTTTCCTGTAACAAATTATGTCTAGGTAGGTTGTACAATTTTATCGTTCTCTGTGTAGAAAAGTCACCCAACTTCCATTCTCCTTTGAAGGATTCTGTGGTGTATTCTTGATGCTCTCTTATACTGGATGCTTAAGAAGTGGCCTCCACAGCAAGGGAATAGCTATGCCTGGAAATACCTAAAGGGAGATTTCTGCCATATCTGATAACTCCCTGTGTGTCTTTAATGATTGCTATTAGCTAGGTTCTGCTTCTTGTGGCTGTATGTTATTTGTGTGTATGGTGAACTCTTTTATGACACTTTCCGTGGATCATAAAGATGTATTTATAATTCAAAAGAATATACAACATTTAAGACTATTCAGCCTAGGCAAGGAAGTGATGCACATGCCTTTAATCCTGGTAAAGGATATTTAATGCCAGGAAAGGAGGCAGAGGCAGAGGCAGACAGATCTCTGAGTTCAAGGCAAGCATGGTCCACAGAGCAAGTTCCAGGACAGTGTGGGATACACAGAGAAACCCTGTTTCAAAATAATAATGATGATTATGATAATAGAATACTCAACCGTATTAGTTATAAAAGTCCAGTCTTAAAATTTTCACCATAATCATAATAATAATGTCTCTCTATCCAAACATTAGGAACTGCTGGGTAACTCCGAGTTTCTGCGCACACTCATCCCGCACACCTCTAGTCCTCACATGGATTTCATGGCTAAGGCACTGTCTCTGAACAAGGCAACTGGTTTTTCAGTTTCACAAAATGCATCCTTTCTCACCAAGATCCTCAAATTGCTGTTATTTTATATAAGTAAACAATGACAATAAAAATAACATATAAGAAATAAATGGATAGAACATATATATTTCATACACTGAGAAATACTGAGTCACTTAACTTTGCTTCCAAAATGTACCAAGGATGTATAAATATAAGATAAAGAAGACTTAAATATGTGTCACAGATGAAGATGTTGTTGTATTAAATATTTGTTGTATGAGCTGTGAGGACTTCACATGTCGTCTTTCACTATTTTTAAGATAAGGTCCTTACATATTTAAATAATGTGTATACATGTACTTTGTCTCAGCAAAATGGCTTAGGGCATTCAAGTAAGGAGAGAGACGGGAAGGCGACGGTGACATTTGTCAGCACATGGATTCCCAGGCCTGATGCAGATGGTCTGAGCCAATCCCAGGTCCCCACACCACCTCTCCAGGGCTACAGGCTTTTCCAACACGGTGACCTTCTGAAAGAGAGCCAACTGTGAAGGAAATTTACAGGGCATATTAATTTTGAGTCTAGGTTACCTGAAAGAAAGACAAACCTGACAGTCAGAGAGACAATCTTTGGTTGCGGTGATTTCTTTCAGTCTGTAGCAAAACAAAGAGAGGAGGATGACCACGAGGGCTCATTTACTTTCTTGAATACTTAATGACATCATCACTTCAGTAGGTTGCAGATATGTTCATCTCTAATTTACTACTTTGAAACTCAAATTTACATTACAAGCAAAAGAAATTACACACCAAAATTAACTGAAGACAAAATCTATACATTTCAATAAATATTTTAATGCAGTTAGAATGTGGATTCTAAGTCATCTCTAATTTATTTAACCAAATGGGCTCCTGTTTTAGAAACGATTGCTTCATGGAGAGATCAACTATGGAGCAGACATTGATACAATCAGTGGAACTATAACATTGTGGTAATTAATCATCAATTATGCATGTTTTTATGGTGTTTACATGCAAATGTGTGGTGACAGTCATTGGAATGCAGCTATAAATACTCGCTATGTTTAATGTTGATACATGCTACCCAAGTACAACACATAAAGGGAGGATGTGCTGAAGCACAGACATGCACACAGGAGGTGCCCTTAAGGGGAAGGGAACTTCACTGAGGCCATGACCTGGAGTTAACACTCACATGAGGTGAATGGAGACACTGGGTTCCAAAAGGAAAAGGTAGCATATTAGATGTGAAAGTGTGCACAGAATTACTAAGTGATATATGTTAATTGAATACTTAGTACTAAAGATACGTAAATCTTTTTAGTGAATTGTACTCTGGTGAGCTCAGAAATGTTTGTGGCTAATTGATAGATTTTGGACATGGTGTATTTCTTGTCATTTGTCCTGGAAAAACAAAATTCAAATCACGAATTCGGTCTCAAAATTCTTCTGTTTAGAAAGACTACATAATTATTTCAGATACATTTGTTTTTGTTCAAGGGTCAAAAGTAATTCTTAGAATATTGGAAAAGAAACGATCCTTTAAATGTTAGTACAGAAAGAGATACTAGAGAGGTTTACAAAAAATATGTAAAGCTTGTTTTTACCTTATTATACAAAGAAAGCTAAAAATAGATGAGCATGAAGCATTGACTTTTATCCATCTTGAGTTTCATGGAGCATCCCGAGTTCTGCATCTGTCCCTTCAAATATTTATCCATCACTTCCAGACAAGTAGTGTATGAGGCAATAAATAACAGACAGCAAGAACGGGGAAAACAGTTTTTTAATGCCTTGTGCTTAAACTGTCACTCTAGCAGGAAGTAATAACTGCATGCTGCATTATTTAAGGCGAGGTAATAGACTACTTCCTTCTACAGGCAAATTCCTCGGTGATTGCTGCCTGACTCAGATGCCACCGTTTCCTCAGTGAATCACCGGAGGTGTAGGTGTGATACGATGTGATGGTCTGCTGAAGCCCCATGCTTTCTTTCAAAGCTTCTACCTATCAATCGTCATTATGGGAAGAGTTTTCTCAAGTGTGAGGTGTTTCAAGCAGGAGACGGTGGTGTGTAATAGAAATAGCACGGAAGAGACTAGAGCGATCTTTGCTTGCCTTTCCTACTCGTTAGCTGTATGATTCAGAGCCAATTATCAAGTGGCCCACGACTCCGTTTATTTATGTATGAAACAGAAGCAGTGACGCTGACTCAGCTGAGTCCGTCAGAGGAATAATGTGATTAAGTCCTGCACCTTACTTTGGGAGCCCAGCAAATAAAAGTTTACTGCTTGACAGATGAGTTAAAGATCTCAGGTTACAAAATGAATTTGCAGACTGCAACCATTCAGTGTCAAGTGTGGCCTCAAGCTCTGCGCCAGCTTTGGAGGTTGGGGTGGACACAAAGGACCCGCATTCTTGCTTGTTTCCGCACTCCTCTGTGTTTTCTTTTTATTATGTGTCTTGGAAGACAGTAGAATAATCTTCTACCTGGACAAGTCTCAGTGATCGGGTGCCCATTCAGTTGCAAACTTTCTTTGGTTTTGAGGTAAGAGAGCAGAGTGTACAGGAACACTTCTGGGGACAGCCATATTGTTTAGGTAGAGGTTGTGTCCCTTAGCATCACCATTTAAAGATATATGTGCCTTCATTCATGTTTGTGAGGGTTCCATACAGCTCAGCTATCTTTCTCTGATGAATACTTGCTATCTTCAATTTATGCTCACAAACACTATATTTTTGTTGGAAACTCAGTAATTTTTTAGGACTAAGACAGAAAAAGGTAAATGATTAGGTTATCCTTTAATTACTAAATATTAAAAATGTTCATATGTATTACATTAATAGTAGCATTTTCAAGTAAAAATCATAGTAACTGGGTGATGATTGAATTTCACACCTCTAAAGAGACGGCCTTTTATTGCCCTGTAGATGAATTTAAATAAAGTCTTCTGTATTTTGCCTACTAAAGTTCACAATATGAGTTTATTAAATTACTTTATCACAGTGTCATGGTTTTCATGCTTTTCTACATGGCCTCCATTCCATGTGCATAATTATGGAGTGTCTGGTTCATATCAAGTTGGTGGGTAGACCTTGGAGATAATAAAAAGAAAATACAATTTACAGCATCCAATTTTGTAAAATGGCATTTCCTTTCTAATATAGTAGAAGCAAACAGAAGAAACAATGTGGGAGAAGGTCTATAATCAGGCTGGGGTTATCAGAAAACGTAAAAAAGCAAAACGCATCTCACGGATGCTGGCGCTATGCCAAGGGTGTGGGGCAGGTTACAGTCATTTTCAACATACAGAATGACACCGGCAGAGGTGTAACTGTGACTGTGGGTAATGTCACAGAAGGCACACAAGGTTTCCCAAAACAGCAGCACTGTTGTGCGAATACTGCCAGCAGAGTTAAGTGAGGAAAACACATAAGAAAGTCAGCTGCATACATGGCAGAAATCTTGACATTTCTACTCTCCGGAGTTAAGCTGCAGTAGTCAGCTTTGGCCCCGAAATGTGGAGAGACACTTTATAATTACTACTCATATATTTATTTTATTTGTTATCAGTCATAGCTAATCGATCACCTGCCAGTTTATAAGTTAAATTTTATCTTCTATGCTTACGAAGCCGAAAAGGCATATGGGGTGGCACACACTGTGAATTCAGGCATCCCATAGAACTTCGGAACATATTTCTTGTGGGCAGAAGGGAACAACTAGATAAGAATATGCTTTTAGCTGTTACATATTAATGGAATACAAAAATATTGGTAAAGTTATTTTTCCACATGGATGAATTTTCTAATAAAGGCTAAAGAAAAGATACTTTAATTTATTCATTCTTGATAAAAATGTATTTCACTTTCTCCTTGCCTCATTAGTCAAAGTGTAAGAACATGTGTGCCTCCCCCTCATAGTTTTAAACTTACTGTTGAATTTAGAGTTTGTAAAAATATAAAAGTAAGGGTTTATTTTCCCCTTAGCATAAGAATCATGTCTTCTTAGGACAATTTAGAACACTAGAACTCTTTGCTCATTTCTGTTTAGTATTTTATTTATTCATTTGCTTATTGTGGGTGATATTAGCAAAAAACCTTAGGAGTTATTTCTCTCCTTTTACCTCAAAAGTCTCAAGAATCAAACTCGTGCTCGGTGCCAACTCCTTTTACTGACTGAACCACACCCCAGTCCTCTTTGCATTGTCTCGTAACGGCCTTAGGTTGTTCCATATTTTTGTATTTGTTATGATACAGAACTGCCTTTTGCCATTTTTCCCTTTTAAAAACATTTAAAGCCATGACAGTTTTAAAATTACCTTTGAAAACAGAAAACCTTTGTAATTTCCTTTCTGTAATTTTTAAAAATTAATTAATTTAGTTTGTAAAAGAAAAAAATGTTTTTAAACTTTGCATACCAATCCCAGTTACCACTCCCACTGCAAAATGTCGCCACTCTCACCGCAGAATGTCTCAGTTCCATACTTTGTGCAGCCCTTGTAACTAACAGGCCAGTTCCTTGTCCCCAGCATGGCTATCACTATTTTATGTTCTGCATTTCTTGGTCTGACAAGTCAAACATCCATTTTCTATGAACAGATTCTGCTTTAACATGTCAGAGTTTTAGTTTTGTAATCAAGTTTAGTACAAACATGTACAAGGAAGGGAAATTGAATACAGTATAACAATGGTTGTCTTTTATAAAAAAAATATTTCATACTATTTTTGATTTACTAAGGGAATCAAAAAATAGGCCTCAGTTGTAATGAATCTTTTTGTGTAACACATATGTCTATCACTGAATACCACCAGAAACGTGCGTTTATGCATGTACTGTGAGTTTATGAAAAATATTTGAAAATAGTATCAGTAAAAGGGGAAAAATTAAAATTGATATTACTAAAGATAAAAATTTTAAATCTTAGTTAATAAAGTAATATTTAGATTTTAATGCTGTAATTCAATCAATTTCCTTAGTATTACCCTAAGTTACATATTACCTGAGTTCAAAGCCGCATTTCTCTTCATGCATGTAGCATGTACTATCAGACCCCACCTTCCTGTCCTCATCCTGTCCCAGTCTTTAGTCTCACACTTGTGGTTTCCACTGCACTGGTCTTGGCGTCCATAGCCAGAGAAAGCATGGAATAATGTTCTTTCGGAATCAGACATGCCTTTTCAATACAAGGACCTTTATTTTTATATACTTACTCAAATGGAAAGATTCTATCCTTTACGGTTGGTTCATATTTCATTTTATAATTACACAATAACTTTTGCCTATTCGTATGATTAGTAGCAAAGCTGGTTCCATATTTCAGCATTGAATATAATAATACCACAGCAGACAGTGCACAAGTATAACTCTGGCTCCTAATTGCATTGTTTTTGGACATATACTCAACCTGAGAAAACTAGAACATATATAAATTAGGAACAAGAGAGATATAAAAGATTTATTTTTAATATTATTTATTTTAATAGAAATAGCTATTGAGATAATATATCCTTTTAAATATTTGGACACTAAAATGAATGACTTGTTTCAAACTATTACAGCTAAATATAAAAAGAAAACATTACAATGCATGCAAATAGAACTCAGAAAATCATGAGATATGCCTTAATTCATTTTTAATTCATATATAAGTGTATATATGTATATATATATATATATACATATATATATATATATCAGACTTATTTATAGCTTGGGATTTCTACTAATATACATTTCCACCAATGGTGTATGTAAATCCCCTTCTCCACATCCTTATCTGCTTTTTCTCTTCTAAACATTAGACATTCTAACTATAGTGAGAAACACTGCATCATAGTTTTCATTGATATTCCTATTATGGTTAATAACATTAGTCTATTTTCATAATTTTATTAATTTCAATTTCTTCTTTTTAGAAATAATGATTGAAATAATCTCTCTTTTTAAATTTTTGGACAATAAAGTAAATGACTTGTTTCAACAAGAGATGCAAATAGAGCTCAAAAAATCATCAGGGCATGCCTTAAATTTTTTGTTCTACTAAACTGAAATCCTTAAAGAAATGGATGGATTTCTAAATCAATGTGACATGCAAAAATTAAATAAATAGTCTAAACAGATCTGTGGTCCATGACAAGATTGATGTAATAATAAACAGTCTCACATCCTAAAGGTTGTCTTGGTTTATTATGGCATTATTCATAGCGTTGTTGACTTTTTTCATGACAACTTAATATTTAATGTGTTCAAAATAATTGTAGATGTTGTATACTCTGAAAGCAAATAAATATATTTCAGAGACAAATAGTGAAAAGTGAATGAGTGAAATACCTATATGTGTAGAAGAAGCGATGGGCTACATTCCTGCCACCCTGCTCCCAACCGCCTGGCTAGCTTATACCCTGAAATAATAACACACAAATTGTATTCTTTTAAACACTGCTTGGCCCATTAGCTCCACCCTCTCACTAGTTAACTCTCATATTTTGGTTAACCCATTTCTCTTAATGTGTGTAGCACCACGAGGTGGTGACTTACTGGGAAGATTCTAATCCACGTCCATCTTGGGCCGGAGTTTCATTGCATCTGCCCTGGAAAGGAAAGGCATGGCAATTGCCTCACTTCCTCCCAGCATTCTGTTCTATCAACTCCACCCACCTATGTTCTGACCTATCAGGCCAAGCAGTTTTCTTTATTGATTAACCAATGAAACAACAGATTGACAAATGACCTTCCCACATCATATATACACCCCTGTTTTATGTCTTTGATTTTAGTAAAATAGTATAGCATAAATTTTGATTAAATATTATTACAATGAATCCATTGTAGCATAAGTGGATTCAACAAAGTAAACTCTCATATAATGGCATGTTCTCTTCTTATATTCCAAGAGTCACCAACTTTTTAAAAATCCATTCGGTTGTGTTGATGCAATTGGGAGGAGGGTATGCACCTGTGTGGAAGTCAGAGGATATCTTGTGGAGGTTAACTCTCTCCTTGCACCAAGAATTTTTGGGGACTCAATTCAGGATGTCAGTCTTGGTGGAAAGTGCCTTCACCCACTGAGTACTGACTTTCAGTGATGCATCAATGGTACTATAGCATTCATCATTTCTTTTCTTACTTACTAAACTTGGACCTGTAACTTCATTTAGAAATACATTTATTGATGGAGGAAGGTCATTGACTAATAAACAAACTGCCTTGACCCATCTGATAGGGCAGAATTTAGATAGGCACAGTAAACAGAACAGAATGCTGGGAGGAAGAGGAAGTGAGCTCAGACGTGACAGCTCTGCTCTCTGGAGCAAAGGCCATGCTATGCTCCCCTCTCCCAAGCACACACGATGAATGACCCAGGATGGACATAGGCTAGAATCTTCCCAGTAGGCACACCTTGGAGTGCCACACACATTATTAGAAATGGGCTAGTCCAGGTGCGAGAGTCAGCCGAGAAGAGGCTAGACATAATGGGCCAAGCAGTGTTTAAAAGAATATAGTGTCCGTGTAATTATTTCGGGGTATAAGCTAGCAGGCGGCCAGGGTGCTGGGGACACAGCCCCGCCGCTCCAATTACTACAATTTATAAATGGTTATTTCTTTACTTACTGAAAATTTAATAACAAATGTATGATGCCTTATTCATATATTGACTTCTTAGGTTCTGAAAACTTATGTACACATTCTCTTTCAGTTGTAATAGTCACTCTGTGACTTGGAAGGGGATTTCTTTCAATTTTATATGTAGTAAATAGACTCCATGATTGTAAATAACTTGTTCATGGCTATGGTACTGGTAAGGATTAGAATGAGATTTGGTGTTAGTATTAGCAGTGGATGGTGTGATAGAGACATCTGCATGCCTGCAGTGACCAAGAATGCATATGGTCTGTGTTGACAAGCACATGACATGGGGGTGACATACTGCAATGCATGTCTCATGTGCAGGAAAGTGGAGTCTGCTATGACTTCTTATTTCCTTGAGCAAATTTCCACATAGGATTGCCAAGTTTAGATTTCAAAAAAAAAAAAAAAAAACAGCTCAAAATCCAAATTTTGTGTGATATGTCTTTGTTTTCAATGGGGATTGATTTAAATTGATCAAAGTAAGAAACATCTGATGGCTGACAGCATAATCATTTTAAAGTTTCTATATACTTCTTATTTGTGGAATATGTGGGAAATCCATAGCTACTGTGAACTGGGCAGTGCTAAAGCCTCATTCCCTGCAGCAGATGCTGCTTTTGTGGACCACAGTTGGGTTTAGTTAGGCCCTGGTTTCCCTTGGCTTACTCAGAAGACTCTGCCTCTATCATTTGTGTTTCCGAAAGAATGACAACCCTGTACTTGGCATTATGCAAGTAAAATTTTGCATTTGTTTACCCTGAAGTCTCATCGCAGAAGCTTTCAATGCTCAGTACAGTCTAAAAGAATTGGAAGCAAAGTGAAAAGTTTCATAGGTAATCTGGCATTGAAAGGCATTGTTTCCTATGTAAACCCTCACCTTAATACAAACAAGTAAAGTTTGGTGGGTATATTCAACCATAATATACACTGTCAAGCACAAATCTGTTTCAAATATCTATTTAATGGTTCCTTATAGTGCTCAATCATGCAGGCACTCATGAATAAAAAGCATATCACCTTGATAAAAATCTGCTTCCAATACAGTCATATCATTTTCCTGGATAGTGACAGTAATGCCGGGTGGACTGTTTAATGCTCAGGGAGAGATTACTATGTCTAGTGCATCTGTGATCCACACCTTCTAACAATATATTTAATATTATTAGATTCTATGACACAGAAGGTTTTCAGACCTTCATTCATAGCCACTGTTAATTGAAAATATAAGCGTATGTGAAATGTATAATTGATTAGGTTAAAATTGTGTGTTTGACTCTCAAATTTGTATTCATAAAGATTGTATGCATGTCTTTTTGTATCTTTTTGTGTACATCCCTGTATGTGGGTATGTGTACCAGGCCTCTTTTGTGTATATGTTTATGTGTATTTGCATTCTTGTCTGTGTATATGCCTGTATTTATGTGTGTATGTCTCATTGTATGTTTATGTGAGTATGATTGTGTGTATGTGTGTTTATGTGTATCTATATGTATTCCTGTGTGTGTATGTGTGTGTGTATAGACAGAAACTGATTTTATAACATTTCATGGCTTGTGCTGATTAAATTAATGGAAACATGGTAATTGTGTTATATTTCTGTCATTCTTTTTTGTTACCAATGTTAAAGTCTAATTTGATATAGCTTTACCAATTACATTGACTTAATTCCAATTTTTCTTTGTTGTGTATTTAAGTTATATTTTCTTCATTTTTTTTATTGAGAAAAGGAAAAAAAAAGTTTCCGCCTCCTCCCAGCCTCCCATTTCCCCCTTCTCCTCCCACCCTTTTCCCCCTCCCCCCACTCCTCTCTTCCTCCTCTTCAGCCCAAAGAACAGTCAGGGTTCCCTGCCCTGTGGAAAGTCCAAGGTCCTCCCCACTCCGTCCATGTCTAGAAAGGTGAACATCCAAACTGGCTAGGCTCCCACCAAGCCAGAACATGAAGTAGGATCAAAACCCTGTGCCATTGTCCTTGGCTTCTCATCAGCCCTCATTGTTCGCCATGTTCAGAGAGTCCGGTTTTATCTTCATTTATATTATGTAGGGTAACGGTCTGTTACATTTTTCTACATAAGAGACAGGCAGAAGCTAATAACACATGGGTTTTCAATATTTGCGTTTTATTTTTATCACTTCAAATAGTCAGGTGGGTCTTCCTTATGAAATCTGTGACATTATGATTAGAAATATGCTAAGAAGCGTTAGGATGAACAAGAGATAAAACACCACCCTACACGTCTACTTAGCTGAGGGGTGCAGAACAAGAGAACAAGAGATAAACACACCACCCCACCCGCCTACTTAGCTGAGGGGTACAGAAAATAAGCCTTTTCATCTCAAATGTCAAAAGACTTCATGTGTGAAGTGCAATTGAGAGCTAACTGTCTCATTTCCTCAATCTGCTTTGATCACCAACGTTAGAGTATTAAGACTGATGATTTGACACCAGTCTAGTTCTTTCTGAACAGCATTGCTCACATTTATCTTGTATATTATATATCTTGTATATTATATATGCCAAGAACATATATATGCAGGAGATCTGTAAAAGCCACTGTAGTAGAATTATTTCACTAGAAATAGAATTATTTCACCAGCAAGAATATGAAGTAAGAATGGATGTGTTACCAACATTTAAATCGCCTTATACAATGAGCTAAAATTATCAAGGATGGGGTCCAAGGAGTGGGTGAAGATTTAAACATTAAACCAAAGGTTCCTTCTACTTAGAAGAATCTAGTTGTATGTTTACCTTTGAAACTGTTTTGACAGATTTTATGTATTTATGCCATAATCATTATTCCAATAATCTTTTTTCAAGACATTCCATGGGAAAGGCGATCAAGCAAATGTGTTATATGATAAATATACATGTCCTTTTTAGATGTTCATAATAAATGGATTAATAAAATCCCTCAGAGTGGGCCCAATACTTGAAGAAATTGTTAAATATTCCCCCCCGCTGTATTTGGCTGACAGTCCTATTTATTTCATGTACAATGGTCAGGTAAAGTTGTTAAACATCACTTTTCTTAGGTCTTGTATTTCTGTTAATAAAAGGTATTTTTTTCCTTCTTAGCAATTACTGTAACAGTAAATGGGCCAACAGATGCATGGTTGCTTTAGAAATGAGTTCACATTGCAAGAATATGAACAGAGAGCCCTACATTATTAGTAGAGGAGGCAAACAATGAGAAAACAGGGAGGCAGGAGCACCTGAACTCAGCGAAAACCTCCGCCCTCCAGGCCACCATGGAGGTTCCTCTTTACACATCCACATTCATTGAAAATTTTATGACATCCTATAAATGAACTACATATAAAACCACTTTACTCTGCTTAGCCTAACCCCTTGTGTTTCTCCCCATTTGGCCTGTTGACTTATTTCATCTCTATCAGGAGACCGATCAGTCAGTTCTTTAATAAAATTGTTGTATGTTTTAGCCTTCTCCAGAAGCAGAACACAGCAATGCTAAATTTTCAAATTGTGCTTCTTAATTCTAGGTCCTTTTTAAAAAGCATTTTATCACTTTTGCACTGTGCTCATATGTTGTAATGCAGGGACCCTTGTTCCATCTATCCTGGCTAGCTTACACCCAAAATAATCACACAGAAAACTCTATTCATTTAAACACTGCCTGGTCCATAAGCTCTAGCCTCTTCTTGGCTAACTCTCACATCTTGATTAACCCATTTCTATTCATCTGTATGTTACCACGAGATGGTGGCTTACCAGGAAAGATTCAGCATGTCTGACTCTGGTGACTCCATGGCAGCTCTCTGTGCCTGCCTTCTTTCTCCCAACATTCAGTTTTTTTCCCCCAACCTAACTAAGTTTCTGCCCTATCCAAAGGCCAAGACAGTTTCTTTATTTGATCTATGAAAGCAACACATAGAAAGAAGAACCTCCTACACCATTTCCCCTTTTTCGGCTTAAACAAAAAGAAAGACTTTAACTTTAACATAGTAAAATTACATATAAATGGTGTAGGAGGAAGGCAGCCCTTAAGTGGGCAGAGTAGACAGAACAGAATGCTGGGAGTAAGAAGGCAGTCAGGCAGATGCCATGCTTCTCCTGCCCAAGATGAATGTTGGATAGACTCTTGCTAGTAAGCCACGACCTTGTGGTAACACACAGATTAATAGAAATGGGTTAATCAAGATGTGAGAGTTAACCAATAAGAGGCTAGAGATAATGGGTCAGGCAGTGTTTAAATGAATACGGTTCTGTGTAATTATTTTGGGGCTAAGTTAGCAAGGCAGGACACAGTCAGCCTGCCACTTCTCATTACTACACTTGTATTTAGAACATGAAAACTGTTGTTTGTGAAATTTGTTGATATGCCTCATTGAATGAAAATGGTCTCCCTTGTAATATAAACTTAAAGTTATTAATAGTTACTTAGGACTAGAAATGATTATTCCTGAGTGCCTTTTCTGTTGTCCCTGGATCATAAGCTTTCGGAATGTTAATGACTAGACAAAACTGCCCATCAGAGACAAAGTCTGAGTTGGTACACTTACTGTCAAACTGGTTCTGCGTTTGGATGGACAGTGTTTGAAGAGGCAATGATAGAGGTTGGGAAATAATTCTGAGCCTCTCTGTTAGAGTGCTTTGCATTCAAGGAGCACACAGTAAAGCTTGGCTGCATAAATGCTTATGTTTTCTTTTAAATTAAAGCAGTTAATTAGGCCTCATTGTCCTCATTGTTTGAAGAAACTGGGACATTGATATTTTAAGTAATTTACCAAATGTATGGCTAGCAAAGGGTACAGTACTCAGACTGAAATATATTTTCTCACCTTTGTTTTGTATTTTTCTAGAGTACTCACAGCCTTCCAATTGTATGTAAAGAACAAACCCTAGTTTATCATCTCGTCCTCCCCCACACTTGAATTAATGGCTTCTTCTGCTGCCGGGTTACTCTAATTATCCAATTAGTTAGCTGTCTTTGAGATAGGATCTTGCTGTGTAGCCTAGTTTGACCTTGAACTCATGTTCCTGTTTCTTCAGTTTCATAAATCCTGAGCTTACAAATGCATAACATCCTTTTCCTTCTTTGTCTTGAAACAAACATTTAATCTAAACTTATTTATTGAAACATCACACAGACATTTGTAAAAGCCCTCAAATCCCATGACTAGCTATTCAATATTCCCATCGTGAACATAATTCTACAGTTATGGTAATAGCAAAGTTGAGTTCTGAGGGGTAGACCACCTCTCAACCTTTGTCAGATAGATGAGCAGAAGTTGTGATTGATACAGAAACCAACAACCAGTAAGCATGCAGAGAAAAAGAGACGACAGAGTGTGCAGCTAAAAGTGAAACTTCTATATCATGTGTCCTCTTTGCAAGGTCCAGAAGTCATGAAAGGATGGGGCAGGAAACACTATAATAGCCAGAAGGAGTTAATGTTTGCAGCAAAACAGTATTCGTCAGGAATTAGAACCCAGTCCCACACATGAACTCACAAAGGCTGGAACTACATACAAAATCTCTGTAAGACAAAGGCAACCTGACTTTCATCGTGGGTGGGGAAGGGCTTTAGAAATTCTACTCCTGTCTGGGCAACTGTTCGCAGTAAGTGACTCTTGGAAGAGGAAGAGTCCCCTTTCATCCCCTTTCATCAGAGATGCAGTCTCTGAAATGCCACTCAGCATCCACTGTATCATCCCACAACCCTACACTTAAAAGAAGTCCAACATGGACTCATGGTGTTAAATTAAAAGGGAGTAAGCACATGAAGTTAGGATGGAAATCGTCGGGCATTGGCAATAGAGGGATGGTATCTAGTAATAAGTTGATAGTAAATTAGGTTTTAAAGATATAAAAACGTGTTTATTATTAATTATATTAAATTTTCCAAAAGACTGTAATCATTTTCTATCATAATTAGCAAATAATATCACAGGCATCCCAGGAGCCAGCATTGTATCTGCTCCAGGCAGAAACTGTTGAGAAGGAAGAAAATTGAACAGAAAGTAGTCTGCGAGAGTTCAGCAGTGTGGACAGTGCTCCTGCTGAGCACCCAGGACAGCAGAGTCAACAGCGCTCCTGCTGAGCACCCAGGACAGCAGAGTGGACAGTGCTCCTGGCTGAGCACCCAGAACAGCAGAGTGGACAGTGCTCCTGCTGAGCACCCAGGACAGCGGAGTCGACAGTGCTCCTGCTGAGCACCTAGAAGAGCAGAGTCGACAGTGCTCCTGGATGAGCACCCAGGACAGCAGAGTCTACAGTGCTCCTGGCTGATCACCCAGGAGAGCAGAGTCGACAGTGTACCTGGTGAGCACCCAGGAGAGCAGTGTGGTTAGTATTCCCCGCTGAGCGCCTAGAAGAGCAGTCTTCACCCTTAGAGGGTCTTTTATGTCTGAGCCATACATAGTCATTGTGGTAAAACTAGTGCCTCTGAATATGTTATTCATTTTAGAACACAAAAAATGGGCTTGCAGATTGATTGCTAATTAAGAGTTGTAGATTGTGGCCTTGAATGTGCTATTTTTGATATTTTCATGTCTTTCTCATTGACAAATGTTTCTTCAATATGATAGAGAACACAAACTTGAAACTATTCATGTTACAGACAATTGAAAGTTTTTACAAATCAAGAGATATTGATAAAAGAGAAGAAAACTTTGTATAAGAGAATAAATTTGCAATGCAAATTATAAAAGGAATATATATAATTATATATTTCACAAAAATTAAAAAATATGTTACACAAATGATTATATATACATTTGTATATATGTATATGTATATACATATATATATATATAGTCTGTAACTTTTTAATCTCACACCAGTATTAAAGTTTAAGAGCAAAATAAAAATTGATAACAAATATTGGAATGGATGTGGGAAAAGAGAACAATTAATTGCTGCTAATGGGATGTGAACTGGTGTGGTCATTCTAGAAGTCAGTATGGGTAGTCCACAAAAACTAATAATACATCTACTGTATGATCCAGCTACATCACTCTTTGGTATATACACAAAGCATGCCACATCCTACTCTAGATATACATGCTCATCCATATTCATGGATGCTTTGCTCATAATAGCTTGGAAATTGTAACAACTTAGGTGTCCATCAACTGATGAATTGGTTATGAAAATGTGATATATTTGCATGATGGGGTGCTATGCAGCTATTAGTAAGAAAATGGAATTTGTAGATAAATAAATAGAGATGGAAGCAATCAGTCTGAGTAAGGAATTTCAAGCCCCTAAAAGTCAACAGATTTTCTTTCACCTGTGGAAATTGCCTTGAATCTTCAATATGTGTGTTTTATTTGTAATAACCATAAAGTTCACTTCATCTCTCATTCTTCATCTGAGAAGTCTCTACATTCTTAGTGGAAGTTCATATATATATCTGGCCAAGATGCAGAGAGTAAAGTAATGCAGAATGTTCAACTCAAAGTCTCTACATTCTTAGTGGAAGTTCATATATATATCTGGCCAAGATGCAGAGAGTAAAGTAATGCAGAATGTTCAACTCTTACTGAAAAATATAGTTCATAATGCTCCTAACAAGGCTTGGTGGCCATTGAGGAAGAAGGACAGAAAGAGCAGCAGAGTCCAAGGCTGTGGATGGCTATATTATCTCCTGGATGTGATAGAACAGTTCACAGTGGTCTTGACAGTGGATACAAGTCTGCACAAGCCCAAGTGAGACTTATCCTTGAAAGAAGGGAGAGCCTTAGGTGCACAATTCTACTCCCATGACTGGCAATTTGTTGGAGATCTATAGTCGCTGGGACATGGAGTGGCTTTCTCTAAGAGTATAACCCCTGTTAGGTCAACAACACTCCACTAGAAGCCACATATCCTAGAATACTTGGGCAGCACAAATTGGTGTGGATTCAAAATTGGGTGGTCATGGAAGAGGGTGAATTGCAGAGACTTGCAGGGGAAAGGAATATTACCAAAATGCATAAAATTCTCAAACAAACAATAAAATAAATTATATATACAAATGAGAATACAGTAGTATGACTAAAGAGTAGAAAGCGTTTTCCGAGTCTACACAACCAACTACCAAAATGACCAGTAACTATGTGAGCAGTGCAATGACTGTCAAGAAAATGTAAGAAAAAACACATGGGAATCCACATTCACCCTCAATATCACAGGAAAAAAAAAAAGCAGGAATAGATAGTACCATGGCTTTCAGGGAGAAAGCACTCATGCTGTGTGAGAAGATATGTACATTAATGAAACTGTTTTTGAAAATCTGAACAAATACATTTTAGAGGAACATAGTCTGTTTCTACATATCTGTTTTTGCTCCCCAAATCATATGCAAGAATGTTGTAAACAGCAATGTTCACAGCTGACCCCTGCCAAAACATTCTAGAAGTGATCAATAAATAACAGCAAATTATCCAATAGACGCTGTGAGCTGTAACCTTACTCCACATTTTTTTTCTATCTCTCACTCTTCTTTTACAAGAAAAGTTTCTCCATGTAGCCTTGTCTGTCTTGGAACTCACTCTGTAGACCAGGCTGGCTTCAAACTTGCAGAAATCCTCCCTCCCAAGTGCTGGGATTAAAGGTGTGTGCCACCACTGCCTAACTTCTTCTCTTTACACTTCTTAAGTCTGAACTGTTTCTCATTTTGTGTTTGTCTGTTGACTTTAGTTCATTTGTTTTGTTTTTTTTTGTCAGAAAATTAAGTATTAAGATATAATAAAACAAAAGTTTTTGTCCATTGGGAGTTTATAATTTAGCACAAGTGTTAAAATGTGTAAGTAAATGATTGAATATCAAGTAAAATAGACTAAACACATTCTCTGTGCAATCTATGCACAGTAGAAACTTTATAATGACACTAGGCAGTGTTTCATGGGGAGTAATGGATGATCCAGTTCTTGAACTACTGATAGCATTTCCATGTCTCAACAGATATAGAAATGTCTAGAGCACTCAGAAAAGACTTTATAAGGCTAGCACAAATAAAAATTAAAATGTTATATGTCATTAGATTAAAAAAACTCAATAAATTATGAACTGAGCTACTAATATTGGGAAATCATTGATTAATAACATTAAGTTCGGCAAATAAAAGCATGCTTTATTCTCCCCTCGTTCCTCTACATGGTTCCTCAGAGGGTGTTGTTCCAAGCCTCAGTGGTATGAGATACATACTGCATGCAGTTCCTCATCCAGTTATTCCCACGAAGACAGCTGATTTGTTTTTCTAGCCTCCTCATTGTCTGTCAAAACATTTAGTAATTGGATGATTTTCTTTTGCCTGTTATAAACATTGATTGCATCGTTTGTGTCTTCAGCTAATTTTCTCTTGGCAAACTGAGAAGAAAAAAAAATGCTCAACACCTTCCTTTGAGTCCTATACTGCTATCCTAAAGCTCTTTTCAGTCTATGGCTGTTCTAGCATCTGTTTGAGTTAGTGCCTCATGCATGTGAGCAAAATATGAGTTCATTAGCACAAAACATATTAAAGTTTTATTTTTAACTTTTTTATGTCTGAGTTTGAAACATATCTTTCTGTGTAAGCATGATGAACTGAGAATTCACATAGAGGTGACTCCATAAGGTTTTTCGCTGCCCTCCTTGAGGATGCTGTGACAGACGCATCTGCACATACATAGATATATACACACACTCAATGATGATGACAGAAACACAACTGTAAATAGATCAAGACTAGTCAGAGGTTTTATTAATAACTTTCTTGGCAATTCCAAATTGAGTCATGCATTGTCTGGTATTTAATTGGAAGAGTTCACCATAACACTAAGCAAACTGTCAGAAACATGTCAGTTACATAAAAACTGGAAAAAGGAACCATAAAGACTCTAATTTTGATATCTTGGGGGGCGTAGCAGAAGTGTGCTCTTGAGCTAGAGTAATCTTCTCTAAGCCACAAATTAAGACACTCTCTGCTTTTTCACAATGTATCTGGTGTTTTAGTCCTCTCTAAACTGCTATTGTTTCCTAATTCAAGATTGGAAAGATCTCAACAGAAGGGAATTCTTTATGTGTTATGATGCTGGAAAACCGCAGTAAGGAACAACAGGTATGCCTTTCGATTCGTCATTAATTATGGACAGTAACATCAGCTGTGCAAATGATACTTCCGTTGACGTCCTTAGAGAAGCGATGCAGCCGTCGATTACAGTCTACCTCATATGATGTAACTCAACAGATATTCTCACAAACATGATTTTGTTCATGACAATAAAGGTGCTGTACATAAAAAGTGGTGACAAAGAACTTGAATAAGTAATAAATGATGGTCTTATTCATTATTAAATTGTTTGTCCTATAAAATATTTTTTAAGTTAAATTATTAAAATTCTACAATTTTTAATAAAATTAACACCAATACAACATTAAGTTAGGATATCTCATGTAGTTCATTATGCTTGGCTTTATATTGAAAACAAGCTATGTACACATTTAGGTGTGAAAATTACAACACTAATAAGCTGGACATAAGTTACCATCTTTCATCAAGTTAAACATATGCCTGTTTTAAACACATTTTGCGTGTCTGAAACCAAGACGCGTCTTTCCAAGCATATTAATATTATCAGTGGCAGGGCCCGCATCGCTGTTTTTGCTGTGTGTGTCAGCATTGTCAGCACCAAGCATCGCTGTCTGTATTGTCAGTACTTCAGCGATGTGTCTTAAAGGCACTTTACACATGTTGATTTTGACTGCTGTTTAAAATGCCTGCAGAAATATTAAACTGTGGGAGTGGGGGAGATTGCCTCTCAAGCCGTCTGACCTAGTTCACTTTCCATTGCTGTGACACAACTTTATGTTCAAAAGCAACCTGGGGAGAAAGGGTTCATTCACCTTGGCTTAAGGGCTACAATCACACTACATAATGAATAGAGGTCAAGGGGGAACTCAAGGTTGGAACCTGAAAACAGAAGGGAAGCCAAGAGCATCAACGAACACTGCTTACTGCCTTGCTTATCATAGCTCACAATGTTTGGTTTTGTACTAATTGCCCAGGGTGGCACAGCCCCCCAGTAGACTCATTGTCACATATAAACTGTTAATAAAGAATATACTGCACAGGCTTACTTGTGGGTTGATACGGTGGAGGCATTTTCTCAGCTGAGGCTCTTTGTAGATGACTCCAGTCTGTGTCACACTGACAAAACCCAACAAGCACAAAACCTCACTCAGTCTTAAGAACTATGGAAAATGGATGGATTCTGGAGGATGATCATTTTTCTCTAAGATCATGTTCCTTCTTATGCTGTCAGACTCAAGTGGATGGTCCCACACAGAAAAATATATGGACAGCCAAAGTTGGATTTAATTGGTTATTAAAATAAAATATGACATGAAGTTGGTTAGGATGAGATAGGGGTGGACCTGAGTGGAGTTATCTGGAGTAAGGGTATAATATTCTTGAAGAACATTGTGTGAAATTCCTAAGGAATTAGTGATGTATTAAAGAGTGTTTGTTTGCAATAGCACAATAAGAATTGCTTTCCTTGTGGTTCCATCTTCTATCTACTCCCATTTAAAAATGTTACTTAGTTTTACAAAAATTTCCAAACAATCATAAAAAGAGTCATCAATATTTATCAACTAAAGCTCATAGTTTTCATCTGATAAATTTTTGTGTTATGATTTTAAGGATTTGGAAGACTTGGTAGTGTTATCTATATTGCTTATAGTCACATAACATTTTCAACAGCCCTGATGTCTTATTCGTATTGCTTAACATGTATATGTTTGAATGGTAGGAAAAAAGGAGCTTTTAAGGATCAATTATTAAATTAGGCTAGTAACTGACTCATTTTTTTCTATTTCTGGTTCCAAATTAGTAGTTAAAAAGAGTAATTCTGTGCATTCTGTTTGCCCCTTTTATATGTTTTCTTGCTTTCTCCCTTTCTCCATGCAATGGAGTAGTACTTGAACAGCCTGAATTGTGAAGTGTTCTAACTGCTATGTTCAGCAATGCAGATATAGGCTTGCGTTCAGAGGGTGGAAGGGCAGAGCAATCAGGATACTCATACCTGTGTACGTCTGGCTGTGTTTGTCACATAGAAACAAAACAACCTATTCAGATTTCATCCACTGTCATTCTTTTCAAATCTTAGTTATTCTTCCCTTGGTCTCATGATGGCTTGTGGGCTCCATTCGAGTCCAGTGCCTACTCACTGTGAGCTCAATGACCTCTGCTTCATCTCTGTTTGTGAACAACTTTCAGGGAAATAACTTTCAGCATTTACTATTCCATCTAACTCTTTGAGACAAAATTTTGAGATGAATGTAAAAATCTGACATATAAGACACAATAAATATTTTCTGTTAGAAAAAACAACAGAAAAAAAGCATGCCTTTCATGCTTATAAACCCGTTACTTAATAAGGAAGACTATTTTATACTGCTTAGCTATTATTTGACAATATTTTCCAATTTCATGTTTATAATTCTGTTTATATTAAGAGAATATCTATTTTACTTTTTCACAAGTATTAATAAAAGAGAAATCATTCCAATTATATGTCTGTGGATTTAGATAGCTTAGTATTCAGTACTTTATTTCAACCCATTTTGACAGACAAAATTCAATTTTCACTAAGTAAACTTAATATATTCAGTGTTAAAATATGCGTTATTCCTAAATAATTTTTAGATACTATCTTTACATTAGAAGTCTTCCTTATTTGTTAAGTCACAAAAATATAGCATGATTTGTTCAAGATTGTATTATTTATTATAATCCTATGCTTTGGTTTTGAGTATCAGTTTTAAAGATCCTGATTCTCATTTCATTGTGACACCATTTAGAATGTGAAAAGTTGATTTGTCAAAATTGTCATATGTATTTTTAAGCACTAATTATTTAACTTTTCTTACTCATCCTTTTTTATCATGCTGAATCCATTTAAAATGGATAATAATTTGCTCTTGATGATTCTATTTAGAAATAAAATCCATTGCACCTGTTCAATAAATATGGAGCCATAATATTTCTATTATTAATATCAAATATGTGCATTAGTTTTGGGAACAAGTGTAATAGCATTCTTAGTTAAAGGAGAATCTGTTGACCTAGTGGCTTTTTTCTAAAAAATAATTAGTTTATCATAAAAAGAAATATTAACATTGAGTCTGTAATTTCTCTTGAGGTTATTAATGGAAAAAATTATTTGTTTCTGTCAAGAAAATCAATAATGAGACACTTAAGACCCAGATATAAGGGCGAATAATTATCGATGGTTGTTCAATAGGGGAAAATGTAATCATTACATATACGAAGGTCTTACCCTCAATTAGATTTGCTTAAATGAAAATATCTAACTTAATTAAAGTCAGATTAAATTGCTCATTTATGATTAGAACAAACCTATAACTATTTCCTACGTTTAACTTAGCCTTGCCCTCAGTTCCTTTCTCAGGTGGCATTTCTTTTGGATGACTTTTGATAAAAAGTATTTAATATCAAAACTGGATTCTGTCTACTTAGTTTCTCATCAATGTCCTTAAATATCACATTCCATTCTGGCAATATATTATTACCCAGGTCATAGCTGTACAACTTTGTCAGCAAATTTATCTTTATGATTAGAATTAAAGAATATTTACTGAGAGAATTGTTATGTGTTCATTTGTGTTCTTGGTACTAACACAAATGGTGTTTTTACTTTATTTGTTTGAGGGATGGCCCATTTTCCAATTAGTTACTGCTTAATGAAGTGACATAAAACTGGAAGGAGCCTCATATAGACAGGATGGGTGTGCATGTTGGATGCAAAGAATGTGTAATCCTTGTAGGCTCAGAATCCCTATTGTTTGATGTTGTACTTTCCCTGAAATCCAGAAGGAATGAAGTCACAATATCTAGAAATAGACAAATAGATACTTAATATTTGAGGTGATCAGAAAGAATATGAGAAAAATCTTTATGAAGAAATATGAAAAAAATCTTAATGATGGAAGATTCCACGTTAGCTTAAAGGGCTTTAATTATTTGCCATCATGCTTACTAAGACCTATTACTCTGGATATTTTATGTTAATAGTCTCTGTACTAGTAAAGTAGGGTCATTGACTGATTTACAAAATAAATAACACCCTTGGAAGCCAGCGGTCTCAGGACCCTCTAAGTTGCTCTATATTTATAATGTTCCACATTTTGGGCAAAGAGAGTATCTACCTACCCAAAAAACTTTATCATAAATATACAGTAATATTATTTATCTTTTTTTTATTTAGGAAGATTGATATAAGGTGATATGGGATTCCCCTCTGCATGCTGTGATTACCATTAATAAATAAAGGACTGCTTTGGACCCATAGCAGGGCAGAACTTAGGTAGGCAGGGAAAACTAAACTGAATGCTGGGAGGAGGAAGGCAGAGTCAGAGAGAAGCCATGGAGTTGCCACTGGAGACAGACTTGCTGAAACTTTGCTAGTAGGCCATAACCTTGTGGCGATACACAGATTAATGGAGATAGGTTAAATTAAGAAAGATGTAAGAGTTAGCCATAAATATGTTTAAACTATTTGCCAAACAGCATTGCAAATAATATAGTTTCTGTGTGATTATATCTAGAGTCTGGGTGGCCAGGTAACAAACAAGCAGCCTCTTTTATAACAATTAGGTAGTAGTAAAAGTTTTTGCGAAGCATTATGTAAAAATTTATAAAAAAATTTAAAAAATCACATTGTTTACTATGATTTAAGTTATTTAAAAGTTAGAAGAATATATTAATGAATTAGTAGAGAAAGCACTGCTAGTAACACTAATTCTTTAGACATAAGCAATGAATTTGTCTTTAAAAACATAGTTAGAGATTAGCGTGTTCACTTTTTCCACTTTAATTTAACATGAAGCTTGAAGTCTTAGTGTTAGGAATATTTCTTAATACAAGTTCCCTGCCGACTCAAAATTCCAAATCAAGCCGAATGAAAACAAGCCAAATTAAAAAAAAAATGTCTAGGTTTAATGGGAGATCTGGTTTATCGGGTAGCCCGGAGGGGGAAGCAGGAAGCTGCAGGAACATGACCCCTGGTGTTGAAATAGGAGCGGCAGGGCTGCATCCCCGGCACCCGGCCGCCCGCATGGCTAGGTTATGCCCAAAATAATTACAAGGAAACTGTATTCTTTCAAACACTGCCTGGCCAGGATAGTTCCAGCTTCTTATTGGCTAGCTCTTACATATTGTTCTAACCCATTTCTAATATTCTGTGTAGCCCACGAGCTGGCTTACCAGGGAGGATCTTAACCTGCATCTGTCTGGAGCGGGAGAATCATGGCAACTCCCTGACTAAGCTTCTTTTTCCCAGCATCCTGTTCTGTTTTCTCAGCCTACCTAAGGGTTGGCCTATCAAATGGGCCTAGGCAGTTTCTTTATTAGTAAGAAATCACTCCCCCATCATTTCCCCTTTTTCTGTTAAACAAAAAGGAAGGCTTTCATTTTAACATAGTAAAATTACATATAGCAAAACAGTTATCAAGCAAGAATTACAGTTATAATATTTATATCTATTTATCTCTTATCATAACTAAGGAAAACTATATTTATTCTTCAACTCCATCAAAGACTCCAGAAGGATATAATACTACCTAAGTAAACAAGAAATAAGAAAACTCTAGAAATGACAGAGACATCTCGCTGCCTGGACAGTCACCCAAAGTTCTTCGGTACCATTGGGGCATCCATCTTCAGCCTTCAGGCCCATAGTTTCCAGCAGACATTTTCACAAAGCAGGAAATTTCAAAGACAGTTCAATCATTTTCTGCTGTGTCCTGCAGAATGTCTCACAGACTCTTTTATAAATCAGGAACCCCGAAAGATCATCTCACCTTTAGGCAAGTTCAGTAGTCCTCTCTCTGCGGGTTCTCTGTGTCCAGTTTATGCAACAGTCCAGGCAAGAGCAGTTTCTTGCCCAAATGGCTATCAAACTCCATAAGGATCCTCTTCGATGCCCATCTTCCTCTTGAAGTAGATTGGTGCTGCCAGAAGCAGACATGTCTCATTGTCATGAAAAGCCCTAAGTTATTAAAATATTTTAAATGCCATATTCTGCAGTCTTTGAAAGATATGAAGAATGCCTATCTAATTGAAATATATCTCTATATATCTAGAAAATCTAATTAACATGACTACAAGCTTAACTATTAGTGATGATTATCCATTAACAACCTATATTTCCTAATTATACATTACATTTTAAAATGAACTACACAATCACAATACCTTAATCAATATCAGAAATATATATACATATAACAATATTGACCTTAAAATCCATACCAATGCAAATTATTCATATCTATATCATATCCCCCTTTAAATGTAAAAGAACATTTATGAACAATATTTGGGAACATGGGCGTAGTTTTTTCTCTCCAAACTGCTTCCTGCTGAATGGGGGCGTCGTTAATTAGGTTGTTCATGATATAACCTGTGTGCTAGTTTCATCTCAGTTGACAATTGAGTGAAGCAATTTTTTGAGGGTGTTCACAGCAACCTTTCAGGAGGGCGTGGTCTATCATACCAAATCGGAATAGATGCAATCCACAGGGTCACATCCTCTGGTAAAACAAAAGAAGGACTTTTCCAAAGCATCATAACCTTAGATCCAAATTCTGAAGTCAAGATACCTTTAGAACATATGTGCAGGTTCAGCTTAGCAGCCCATATAATGGAATGTCTCTCTGTACTTAGCTCCTTCACAGTCAAAAATTTTAAAGAAAACACAATGTACATAATCCAGACTCTCTGTGAATTTTCCATTTTTATGTGGCTTATTTTTCTTTATTTCTCTTAATCTATAACTATCTGTACTTCTGTACTCTGTCTCTTTAAAGACTTTACCTTTTTTTTTAAGACATTAACTTTATTCTTTATATTCTTTTTCTTCTCTCTCCCAAGCCTACGTACATTCATCCAACAGTGTCTGAATCTGTTTTACTGTGAATCTGTAATTTTTTTACTATCCAGGAGCATTTTTTAAAATGTTAAGCACTTCTTAAAAACTTAAGTTGCGCCATATACAGGTAATATGGTACTGTCTGTGTCCTGCCCAGTCTAAACCTTAACTGCTCTGTTATTATGGCAATTATGGTAGTTCCTGCCTGAGGTCAGCACAGTTCAGCATGGAGCAGCTGCTCCTGCCTCAGATCCATTTGGTGCCCCTGAACCATTCACAGTTCCAGGCACACAGCAGTCCACATAGGAGCCGCAATCAGCAGTTTAATTCTGAGACTGGGTGTGCAGCACAGAAACTCTTTTCATCCAAGTTACAGCCAAATCTGACACGCAGAGCACTGCGCAATCTGAAAACGCATCTCTGTATGGTGGCAGGAATCCGCCATGCTTTTCCGCCTGCCTAAGCCTGATTCTGCCTTCCGCCTAGGTGCAGGCGGGGAGCGCTGAGCCATGGGCATGATCTCAGAGCATTCTTCTTCTGATCCCAAGTGGGAACAGAAACATCCAGTCCTGTAAAAGCCTTGAAATGCTTTAAAGCCAGAGTTCACGCTAGCAGCACAGTCCCCAGGAAGCAGTGCTTTACAATGACGCAGCTTTTTTTCTGCTGCTGTTGCTGAATCAGGAAATTTCTCTACAGCATGCCACCAACAAACAACAAATATCTGTGTTAAACTCTCTCTCCCTTATTTTTAAGCCTTCTCAGGTTTTTAAGTGGATTTAGCCCATCATGTCTGGGCGCCATCTGTTGAAATAGGAGCGGCCGGGGCTGCATCCCCGGCACCCGGCCGCCCGCATGGCTAGGTTATGCCCAAAATAATTACAAGGAAACTGTATTCTTTCAAACACTGCCTGGCCAGGATAGTTCCAGCTTCTTATTGGCTAGCTCTTACATATTGTTCTAACCCATTTCTAATATTCTGTGTAGCCCACGAGCTGGCTTACCAGGGAGGATCTTAACCTGCATCTGTCTGGAGCGGGAGAATCATGGAGACTCCCTGACTAAGCTTCTTTTTCCCAGCATCCTGTTCTGTTTTCTCCGCCTACCTAAGGGTTGGCCTATCAAATGGGCCTAGGCAGTTTCTTTATTAGTAAGAAATCACTCCCAGGAAGAAAGGGAGATCACAGAGTCCAGACCAGGCCTGGGGGCAGAAATAGATGCAAGGAACTGGGGCCTATGCTCCCAACTTGACAATATTGTCCAAGCAATAAATCAAGAGAGAAAATATTATTTTATTGTTTTTCAAACAAGAAAGAAAGAAGTTGCAATATTCATTTGGCAGAAACTATCATTATATAATTGATTTATTAGAAAATTCATACATTTGATTTATTAGCAAATTAGTGGGATACAAAGATCACAAAAATGAGCAACCCTCAAATAGATAAAGAAAAATGCAAATAACAAAATTCAAGAAACATTAATTTTCTCAATGCCTCATAAAAAATTATAACAAAAACAAAATGTAAACAAAACAAAAACCCAAAACAACCCACTAATGAATACACATTCTTCTTAGCAGTCCAAGGAATTGTATAAAAAATTAATCACTTATTATGGCTCACATGAAATTTCAACAGATAAAAGAAACTGGGGATCACATCCATCATGCCACATGACCACACTAGAATAAAGCATTACATCAGCAGTTATAGAAAGCTGCACGTCAATATCAATAGAAACTTCAGAAAGAATTCAAACATGTGGCAATCAATACACCACTGAAAGACATATGGGTAAAGTTTGAAAGAGGGAAAGAAAACAAAGATTCTTAGAATTAAATGAAAATGAAAACACAACACACCAAATCTCTCCTATTTAATTAAGGAAATTCCAAAAAAAAAAAAAGAAAGTTCAAAATACGAGGTACCTAGAGCAAAAATGTGTGAAATCTTAAATTAGTAAATTAATGATGGACAAGAATGCCTTGGTAAAAAAAGCCCAAACAGCATCCCCCCAAATTAGACAGGAAGAAATAAACAAAATGAGGACCTATATACAAGTAACAATATGCATATGGAGAAGGTTATATTTAGAAATGCATATATGCACACATTAGAAATGTATTCATATAAAAACCATTAATGACAAAAAGAGGAAATGAGTTTTAATGAGAAAAAGAAGGGTTATAGGGGAGGATTTATGAGGGAGAAAACAGAAAATACTGTAATTATATCATTATCTCAAACATTAAAAAAACAATGACTGAAATTAATGATACAGAATTTATAAACTAAAAAAGTAATGGAATAAAAATATTTTCATTTATCTGACAGTGCTAACAATATTGAGAAATCATTAATCAAATTAACCTAAGGAAAGAAATAGATCAGAAGCAAAAAAAATATTAGAGATTAAATAGGAAGAGATTACAATATATACTAGCAAAATTCACAGAGTTATAAAGACATACTTAAAAACCGTTTACCAATCTGCTAGTGTATAATCTTCTTTAATCAAATACAAGTGTGAAATGAATTCAAATGGAGTTAACAAGTGATAGGGAGATAGTGACCCAACTACAGACCAAAAAACATACAGTGCCACAAATGTGTTGCATCAAATTGTATACTTGGCCAAAGGGCCCCATGGAAACCCTCGAGCAGCTCAGGCTATGTTTTGCTCTCCACAAATGATGGTAAGGCTATATTGCTGAATACAGAACTTACCTATTTCATTGAACTTGGAGAAATCAAGCGAGCAGCTAACTGTAGCTGTTGCCTCTCATGACTAATGTTCATGGTACCAGGAGAGACTCTACACAGTACCAGAAAAAAAAGTAGCCACCAGTCAAGCTATAAACTTCACAGCCCACAGCAATGATGAAATCAAGAATGTAGACAAACTCATGACATCTAATAAAAAAGAAGCAGGATTCAAAAAAAAATCTCCAAACTAAAAGGAGTCCATGACAAGATGGATTCAACAAAGAACTCTACCAGACCTTCAAAACAGAACTCACATCAGTATTTCTAAATATAGAAAATGAAGGATGTTTCACATTCTTTTTACAGAAGCAAACCTGAAATGAAAAAGCAATGGAAATATAAAACAATATTTCTGATGAAAATCATGCAAAACTTCTCAATAAAATACTTGCAAATTGAATTTGAAAACCCATCAAAAAGATTATACTTCTTGATCAAGTAGGCTTTAACCCAGAGAAGCAGAAAAAGTTCCACATTTATAAATCAACAAACATACTCCAACACATAAATAGACTCAAGGACAGAATCCACATAATCTTCTTCCTAAGTGCATACATCCCTTTGTTAAAACCTAACGTTATAGAAGTACTAGAAAACGTAGAAATAGAGAACATGTATGTCAGTGAAATAAATTGTATTCAAAAAGTCCCAAGGGAACTTCTTTCTAAATGAAGAAAAACTTAAATCATTTCCACTAAAATCACAAACAAGATGAAGATGTCTACTCTTTCACTTCTTATTTGTAGATGGTATAATTATATAAGATTTTCTGATGCTAACAGAGAATTCAACAAAGTAGTAGGATGAAAAAAAAAATAATACACACACAATGGAGTAGCCATCATGTTCACAAATGATAAAGATATCAAAAAATAAATAAAACAATTGCATACACAATAGCCTCAAAATAGTGCAATAATATTAATCAAGGAAATGAAAGACTTGTGTAATGATAACTTTAAGACACTGAAAAAGGAAATCATAAGAAGATACCAGGAGATTAAAAAGAATTTCTGATGCTCATGAATAGAGAGACATTAATATAAAACGGTAATCCAAGATAATGCAACTTATAGAGGTGATTGGCATCAGAATTCCATTGTAGTTCTTCACAGAAATTGAAAAAATAATCTTAAATTGCACATGGAAACATAAAAGAAGTATGGCAGCCAAAATAATCCTGAACAACAAAAGAACTGCTAGAGCTATCTATCCCCACCCCAGATTCAGCCTATGTTTTAGAGCTCTAATAACAAAACCAGCATGATATCTGTATGAACATACACAATGATGAAGAGAATAGAGATGAGAAACCACATTTTATTATCCCAAACTTCTACATCCACATTAGTTTTCATAAAGAGGCCAACAATCCCATAAGTAAAGACATTATCTTCAATAGCTGGTGCTGGTAAATTGACAGTGACATGTAGAAGGATAAAATTAGACCATTTTCTCTCACCCTGAAGAAAACTCAATTCTGAATGCATCAAGGACCACAAAGTCACACCTGTTACCTCAAATCTGATATGTGAGAAGTAGGGAAGGCTCTTCAACTCATTGACACTGGAGAAGACTTCCTTTCGTGATAGCCCAGACAGTAAGACCACAAGTTAATAAAGCAGACCTTAAAATTAAAAAAAAAACCTGTACTTTAAATGACACTATTATTTGAGAGAGACGCCACCTGCACAATGGGAAATATTATTTACCAGTTATTTATTTGAGGGTGGGCTAGTATCTTGAAAATACAAAAAGAAAAGAAAAACAAAAAATTAAACATTACGCAAACAATATAATTTAAAAATGGACCATGGAAGTAAACAGAGAGTTCTCAGTAGATAAAATATAAATGGGTGAGAAATATTTTTTTAAAAAGTTCAACATTCTTAACTAGTAGGAAAATGAAAATTAAAACTACTTTGAGAGTTTATCTTACCCCAATCAGAATAACTAAGTTGAACAAATGGAAACACAAAACAAACAAAAACTCAAAATGACAACAAATTCTAGGGGTAGGAATAAGGAACATTTATTCCCTGCTTGTGGAAATCCAAGTTGATGCAGACACTGTGAAAATCAGTGTGAATTTTCTTCATAAAACAAGAAATAGGTCTGCCATAAAACCTAACTATAAAGCTCTTGACATTTGTATCAATATCTCTATATCCTACCATAAAGATGCCTTATCATCTTCATTCATTTTTGTTCTATTTACAATAATTTAAAAAACAAACAAACAAACAAAAAACAGCCTGAATGTTCATCAACTAATTAATGGGACAGTGAAAATATATTGCATTTACACAATGGAATATATTATTCAACTGCTAATAAAAATGAAATTATGAAATTGGTAGGTAAAAGGAATGGATCTGTAATCCGTCATCATGAGTGGGGTAAACCAGATACAGAAAGATAAACATCGCATATTTTCTCTCATTTTATAAATGTTTGCTTCAAGTTTTTAGACATATGTGTTTCATAGAATATACACCAGAGTCAGTATACTGATCAGAGAGCATGAGTGGGGACTGGCAGGGCAAGGCAGAATGAAAGCAGTGACCTAATGGGGAAAGAAGACTAACAGAACAGAAAGTTAAATGGATCTGAGAATGGAAGACAGGGGAGGGAGAAAATGTAGGGAGAGAACGAACACTAAAGACAGCTCAAAAAAAAGTCATATAGAGTCCTACTACTGCAGAAACTTTGTAAAATATATGCATAGACATATGTAAAAATATTTTAGTGGAAGTCAGTGTATAGTAGGGCAACAGTGCTTCATCTAAGCCTAGAGGCTAACAAATAAACTCCCAGTGTAGAGGATGATTACCTCTTCTTAATTATTGGCAAGTGAGATACCATTGAGTGCCAAACATTACAGGCTATAGCCAAAGTTCCCAGTTATCCTCTGGAACATGATGGTAAGATGCTATGGCTAAAGATACCAGATGACTGAACCAGAGAACAGTGAGAAATCAAGCGAGTATTCATCTGAAAGTTTCATTCTTACTCTCCAACTTATTAACGCAGGAAGATGCTCTGTCTGAATCCAGAGAATATAAAGTAATATGAAGTAATAACCAATCTTACCCTCTGTGACCCGTGTGAGCGACAATAATGACTGGTCTGGCAAGGCATGTCCACTTGGTACAAATGGTGGAAGATTTATGGGAGTAGCCAACAACTTTATGATTAGATGTAAAGACCACTCTATAAGCTGATATCCATACCTGGAATTATAACTGGGGCCAAGAACCTGTGTTAGACAAGTCATCGACCTTAGGAAATTTCTGAATCCTATTACTCTGCTAACGAATATTGGGTAGAAACCTTTTACGGCAGGTTTAGAATCATTTTAGCCTAATACTAATATTTACAATTGAATTATTAATTTCAAATAATACCGTTGGTTGACCCACTCATACATTTTTAATTTTTAAACACTATATCAAAATATAATTCTGTCGGTGTCCGTGGTTAGATATTGTGCTTTAAATCATAGACAACTATGTATGTTTGAGAGGTTTTCTATCATGTGGCTCAGGGGATAACTTGATGGTTTGCACATTTGCTTCTGGATGTTTTACTTGAATCAGAATTCTGTTTGGAGCTCTTGTTGATCTTTGACAGGTTCTCTGTCTCCAGTTTCCTGCTTTTGTTATAATTTAAGAACGACACTGATTGGCATTCTCACTGCTTTGAATGTGTCTGGAACTATTTATACATGGCCATTGGTGCAAATTCTTTCAGCTTTTCCGAAGTTATTTCATAGATCAAAAGAAAGATATAAAGTCCCCCAGGTTTTCATTCTTTGCTTCACCACTTAAGAGTAAGAATTGATTGTGTTTCTGTGCCATAGTCGAACATTTGTTCACTTGCTCACAATATTAGCTCACTATTTTTCATTTTCCAAATATCAGTACAATTTTTCATTTCAAGGATCTTAGTCTCAGGAAGATTACATCCATTTCCTGAATTTTCATATCATACTTATTAGGACACATTAGAAGAAAATGGTAGATTCACAAGCTAATAAAAGGAAGGACTTTTTTTCCTGTTATGTCTAGACTTACAAACATTAGTAGGAAAACAAAAAAGAAAGCTTGTTGTTACCAAAGAAAACTGAATTTCCTAGAAAGCAAGCAGGGTGCATCAGTGCCACCAGGAAGCTGTGCTTTCCATCCACGCACCGCTTGAGAACGTCAGTCGCAATTGTTGCCGTGAGCCTCAGTTCATTTCCCTTTCTCTCTTTGCCTAAACTCATTCTTTAGTTGGGAAAGATGATTTCTATAGCTCTTTAATGATCTACGGTTTCATATTTAGTAAGTGCTAGTCTTCAAGGGACACACGTCTTTACTAAACGCTTTTAGCAATTTAGTGAAAGAGTATAGAAATAATTGTATTTAGTTTGTTCATAGTATTCCATTTTCATAGAAACTATGAGATCAATAGAAGAATAAAAACATGAGACTCACATACACACAGACTCACATACATACACACATATTCACACACACACACACACACACAAGTTCAGGGTTCAGTTTAACTTATCTTCACAGTAAAAGGTTGTGTTCACTTGTCCTTCGTCCCCTAGACAATAGAGTAACTATATAATCTATAAATCCCTCCCTCTCTCCAGCAGCCATGACTATTCTTCAGCAGACTAGAGAGGCCTGTCAATTGAACTTTGTAAAAATAGAGTTGTATACCATGTTTTCTTATATATGGCCTTTTAAATTGATGCACACACACATACATATGTGTGTGTGCATGCATTTTCTTGTGTTTATAGATAATCTGTGACATGCACATGGAGGTCTGAGGTCAACCTCAGGAATACCATTCACTTCTCTTGAGATAAGGCCACTCACTCACTGACTTGGAGCTCACAGTTATGTTACAGTGACTGGCTGGTGAGGCCTGGAGAGCACCCTGCTCTCATTTGCGTAGCACAGTGACAAGCCTTCCTACCACCACATCCAGCCTTTTTATATGGGACTGGGGATTTAACTCAGATGCTAATCCTGTGAGGTGAGCATTTGCCAGCTGAGGCCACATAACTAGCTTGTTATATTCAAAACTATTGCTTTGCCATTCATGTGTGGAGGCCCAAAAATGTGAGCCTATTTCCACCTTGCGTGTAGGTCAGAGAGCTTCAGCTTGCTCAAACTTGTTGCCACTTGGCCCTGATCAAAGGTCAGAGTTGGAATTTACATCTCTTCCTACAAGGTTATTGTCTGTTTCTACCTCAAACAAAGGTGCTGCCTAGACATAAACCAGAGAGTTCTGTTCTCTCGAGGCTAATAATTAGACTTTGTATTTTAGGTATTGAGAAATAGATCTGTTTCTACCTCAAACAAAAGTTTGGCAATCCAAGTAAGTTCCTAGATCTTTAGGAAAGATAACAATGGATTTCACTCCGGGAGTGGTTTGCCTACAGAATGTTTTGGTTTAAGTTGTGAGTGTTACTTGTCTTGTTCTAGCAACAGAATGTTGAACTAAGAATGTAGCCCACAATCTTCAACTGGTCTGTTCTTTTCTTGTATAATGTTAATGCCATTTTTTTTAAAAAAAAATCTTATTCCATCCTTTGGGGTCAGGGGTATTTTAAGCAAATAGAAATTAAATGTAGGTGTTTTTGGTGTTTACTGGAACTCCCTCCTGATACTCTCCTATGTTTTGTTATTTTCTCTCACATCTTTGTTCTCTTTACTTATTTTTCTAATTCCCATGCCCCTACCCTAGTAAGTGGTATCCTTGTTGAAGCTTGTCTCTGACATTCATGCAATAATTTTGCTAGATCAATATTATCTAGATCAATATTTTTCTAGATCAATGTATTATCATGGTAAAAGAATGCACACACCTGTTTTTTTTTTTTTAAGTCATTGATTGCTCTTCTGGGTACTTCTGTTCAATCTATATACATTTTTTTTAGTGAACATTTTTATATCTTCTAGGGACATATTGAGTTGGATTTCTAGACTATATGATTTATATATTTTCTTCTTTTGTAGATAGAATGGAATATCCTCAAAGCATGTCCTTATTAACACACCTGAAACAGCCCATGATAGCTCAACTCTTATCAGTTCCTTTTCAAAGAGTACTGCCAGAATTTTTAGTTTTAGTCATTATGTGACCATAACCATGGTTCATTTATCTTATCCAACTTCTCAGATATCTATTGTACATCTGTGGAAATTTAACTTTCAAGTGAGGAGAGCGGGATTATATCAATGGATTTGTACTGCCAAGTTAGCTACTGTTGTTGGTATCAATTGTCAACTTGACAGGATCAGAATCAGTAAGGAGGCACGCAATCCACCTATGAGGGATTATTGAGATTAATTTAGCCTCTGTCCATGTGGGTGAGAAATTATCTTGATAGAATAATTGAGTTAGGAATACCCACTCTAACGGTGGGTTAGAGCATTCCTTGGGTTGGGGTATTAGACTGCATAAAAAGGGGAAAGTAAGCTATCTGAGCAGAAGTACTTATTACAAACACAGGTACAATGTGAGCCGCTGCCCTATGTGTAATAGTCTGTCCTGTCCCTTTAAGAAACAAGCCCTTCCTACTCCCCTCCCCTGTCTGCCTAAGCAAGCAGATCTTCCTTCTGCTTCCAGCCTGAGGTCCCTCCTTTTCCATCTCTCTCCCAAAGAGGTAGCTGCTGCCATGGTTCTTTCCCCCACATCCCTTCCCCCATTCTCTCTCTCTCTCTCTCTCTCTCTCTCTCTCTCTCTCTCTCTCCTCCCCCTTCTTTCTCCTCATCCCCTTTCCTTCCATATCCCACTAAATAAATATCCAACCTTACTCTGCATAACTTTCCTATCCAACTTTGTCTCTCACCCACTGTGTGGCTCCCTGCCTGGTACCCACTGGCCCTCGTGGCTTGCCACTGTGCCACTCAAGGAACCACAGTGTTTTATGTAAACCATAACACTATGCATGTGGTGTCAGGACTGACCCACAACAGTGGAAGTGATCTTAAACTGTGACCCACAAATAAATTCATTCTCCATTGGGTGGTTTTTTGGGGTATTTTATCAGAGCAACAGAAAAGGAACTCAGTACAGTTACAATGCCAGACCAGTTGCTCCCACAGAAAACATAAAAACATGTGATTCAAAAGTAAACTATACAGTGTTCCTGGGAAATTATTCAACCTTCATAACATTGTCTGTGGTTTCCCTAAGCATCCTGTATCATTTGGGTAGAGCTCTAATAGCTGTGCTGTTTACAATGATTAAAGGTTTGCCTCTTTTAATTTTGGGTTGATAATCCAAGTAGTGCTGCTTGATCCACACACACTACATGGGAACTCTGTCCCATCTACTACACATTTATGTGTTTGCATCCAGCTGAAATGTTCTGTTCCTCAGACTCTGTCGAAGAGACCACAGTCTTTCTCTGAGCACTGCATAGCTCCTTGCCAAGCCATTTACTCTTTAGCACATTGTGCTCTGCAAAAACGTGTGTTTGTCATTGATTGTATAAATCTGTGAGGTGCAAAGTTACACTTTAATGCATGTCTTCCTAAAATACTGAGTTGAAACTGCTATTATTAATTTAAAGTGTAATTAAGTACTATAATTAATGGGAAGCAGCTGTGCTCTTACAAGGAAAACAGTCTCTAAAAATATTCTATGTTTTGGATTTTAGAATTATATCCTGCTGTGCTGTAATTCAGGAAGGGAAACAGGTTAATTGAGTCTAAATGTGGGAAAACACAGTTAACAAGCACCCTAGACTACTAAATAATATCTTTACTTGCACAGAACTTAAGACATCATTCTGCAAACTATATGGCTTTTGTCACTTGCACCAAACAGCAAGGGTTGAGAAGAAAAATTATGAAGAACAATAAGTATTAATTTTAAAAAACGAATTGTAAGGTTCTGTTTTGTAATAAAATAAATCGTTCAAATAAGGAGTAGATAAGACTGGTCATAGGCAACATGTTTTCTCTAATGTGTTTTCTATTATCCTGTAGGAGAAAATTCAGCAATGACTCACAGCCAGACTGCCTGGCACACGGATGTAGTCAGAACACTGCATTCTGAAGTGGCATGAGTGGCCAGTGGCTGGCCTGTGGATGAGCCTGCACGCTCCATGTCTCCTCTAATGAGCTCTTTCACATAGAGACCCTGGTGGCCTGACGCACCGGCCAGTCCTAAGCAATGTGCTAACCAATCACAGTCGATCAGCTTCCACTATGTAAGTGGTTGCTCATATGTAATAAAGCAAATGCTGTTCCCTGAAGCTGTCTCCCGAAAGGTTCATCTCTGTGCCCTTTACTGATCCACAGATACTGCTGTCTTGTTGGAGACACTACAGTAACAATAACCATTTCTTTTGTTTGTTTGTTTGTTTGTTTTTCGAGACAGGGTTTCTCTGTGGTTTTGGAGCCTGTCCTGGAACTAGCTCTTGTAGACCAGGCTGGTCTCCAACTCACAGAGATTAGCCTGCCTCTGCCTCCCGAGTGCTGGGATTAAAGGCGTGCGCCACCACTGCCCAGCAACAATATCCATTTCATGTGAGACAGTTGGCATATATAGAATATATGTTCAACCACTTGAATATTTTTTTATATTATTTCCCTTGATGAACTAGGGAATTAAACATATTTACTTTCACATAAAGAAAACATGCAATTATATAAATATATTGATGCTTTCCACTGTGCTGCATGTAACCTCAGTGCTCACCACATTTACTGATTTGTTGGACTTCTACTGCAGTCGGCATAGTCATAGACATCACAGCGGCCTGGAAAGAGTGGGGTGGTAGACACAGGCACAAGAATCCAAGCCTCAAGAACAAATTATTTATTTTTCTTACTGCTGTTTATATAATGTTGAACTAGGCACTAAAGATAGCATTGCAAGCAGACAGCAGTGTCTGTGGGTCAGTAAAGAGCACAGCGATGAGCCTTACCTAAGTTAATGATATATAAGGCATTGCTGGAGGGGATAGCGATGCGCAGCACCCCAGCAGAGTGCCTTCCACTGTCAGTGTTGCAACTTTTCACAAGGTACTTGGTAAATGAATTTGACAAGTCCACTTGATGCAGGCTGTTTTTCAGGGTCTGAGGCTAACAGGCAATTGGCACCATCTAAACTCATCATTTAGCTATGAGACCAATTCAGTTTCATAACAAAACAATCTCAGAGATCCTCGAGGAAGAAACTTAGTTTAGAATGTGTGTCTTATGTTTCTACTGCTTTGATCCCCTTGGTTATTCAACCTGCTTTCTTTAACAGTCAGGACCACCTCAGGTAGATGGGCCCTCTCATGGCAGTGGTTATTCAAGCGAATGCCTCCAGGTTCCCCTAAATGCAGGGTTACTAAGGCATTTTCTTAATTAAGTCATCCCTCTTTGCAGTTACATCTCAGTTTGCATCAGGTTGACAAAACCAACCGGCACACCCTGGAATCTGGGTGGCTTCATGAATAGGAATACGTCCGATATTAGAGTTGCTTGAGTACCAGGAAGTTTTCACTCTGAAAAAGCAGGGATGTGGGCATTCCACAGCATGGAGTCAATATTATGTCTCATTACTGTCAGTATTAAAATCAACACATAGTGGATAAAGATTAAGTTTTTTGTTTTATGAAACAGTGTTTTTTTTTTATCAACTTGTTTTTCATCCATATGTAACAACTGAGTATTTGTAAACACTCCTCACGTAATTCTGCAATACGAGTTGAAACTTAGTGTGCTTGTGCGAAAGCCTGGTCAATTCCCACTCAGTACTGCCTATTTCCTTCCTATTGAGCAGATGCAGGAAACCACGGGTGTTCATTTTCATCTTGCTCTAGACTTCTACCCCCTTCATGCTTTGTTCTGCCATTTTGTCTGATTCTGGCTGGGCTCCTTCCAGAACACACTACATGACCTGAGGATAAAGCACAAGTCTATGCTACTGTGTACATTCATAACTGACTTTACCTATTTCCTTTTTAACAAGATAAATGTGTATTTTTCTAATAAAAATTGATGCCTTAGGGAGATGGGTTAGTGAGTAAAAATGTTTTCTTTGAAAACAAAAGGACCTGACTTAAAATCCCTAGGACTTACATAAGAAATATCCAGGCATAGCTGCAGCCCCAGCACTGGCCAAGCCAGCCATCTGAAACTAGGCTTCAGTTTCAGAACAAAAACAAAAACAAAGCACAAAACCATCTTTTTTAAAAAATATATAAGTGAAGAACAATCAAGGAAGACAACCAACCTCTGGTCTCTGTATACCTACTCAAGCTCATTTAAACCCTAGAAACTTCTATGATGCAACATATACAGAGAGAGAGAGAGAGAGAGAGAGAGAGAGAGAGAGAGAGACAGAGAAAGAGACAAAGACAGAAAGAGAGATAGACAGACAGACAGAGATAGAGAGAAAGAGAGAGACAAAGAGAGACAGACAGACAGACCGAGATAGAGAAAAAGAGAGACACAGTGACACGCACACACACACACACACACACACACAGAAGAAAACTGGGAATGCTATCATTGGTTTTACTTCCTGTGACCCCTCATCCATGAAATCTCTCATTTTGGTTGTTTTATAGATTATGTACATTAATAAAATTTAATTTTCAGTTTAACATTTCCTTTTTGAATGCTTTCTGCTATGAGTTTGTAAAAAGGTATACATTGTCTGATTTTTATTATGTGGCAGTTCTTCCATATATATAAACACACATATGAAATTTAAGAGATGATTTGTTTGGATAGCATTTTTGGAAACAGTTACTCCCTAAGCAGCATATAGGCACTCAGTGGAAGCTATGAGTTCATTTGCAGTTATAAGGAAACTGTTTGGGCATAATATTTCTGCTTGAGAGATGCTGTATAAATAGGTTCATGACATCCTCGACTTTATCCTACAAAATAAGTGGTGAAGGAGAAAATGTTAATTATGAAGCTTTTCAAGATTACTTTTTTTTTTTTTTCATTTTGAGAAAGTAGAGTGTTCACCACTTTCCATGTTAAATAAGGTTCCTTGCTTGGTGACGTAGGCTCTGCCGCAGTAATTGTGTGCTTGGAGCGAAAGCTTGATGGTGGAGAAGACAAGTGCAAAAAGCAATTTTTGCAACAGCCAACCAGAACAGCCTGCTCTGTTCCCAAGGAATTAATGGACTTAACCTTGCAGCTGCAACGGTGTTATTATGCAAATATTCTGAGGATTATGAAAGCCAGCCTATTCTCTACAGAGAAAGTTGATTCTTTCTTCCTGAGAACTCTAAGTGACTAGATAATTGACACATTGTATAACCACATTAGTCAGAGAAAATATATTTTCAATCTACTGATTTTCAATGTGTACTACAGTGTTTTCAGCAATTTATTGAGGCTTTTAGCTAGAAAAATGCTATTTAGCTTAGTGAACTCCAATGTCCTTGAAAAGGAAAGGATTGGAAATGCTGGATGACTATTTTATATTATATTTGTTTTATTTCAGAAAGAAATAAAATAACCCTTAAATTTTACTCAGGCGTAGTGATGTGGTTATATTGAATGCGTTCAAAGCAATGTATTTGCATTTTGATTGGCAACAGTCTAGAGATTTATGATCTAATTATTTGATCAAGTTGATAGCCACTTTGGTTTTTGAAGCAGATCTTAGATTTATCATGCATACAAAACACTTGGAATTGAAGGTTCACTCTTTGTAATTGACCAATTGTGAATATCACTCAGAGTGTTCTTCACTGAATTGAAACTTTGTTCTAATAAAATCTTTGATGATTTTAAAATAATTTAAATAAAATATATAAGGGTAAGGAAAACAATAGCTTCGCTATAGTAGAGCTTAAGTTATACACATAGAGGATAATAATCAATTTAAACTCTTTATATGACAACCTGCAGGCATTATCTTGGGAGTGTCAAATTTATGTAGCAAGGTCATTTATACCTGAGGAGATATGCTTTAAATTTATGGCACACACACTAATTCATAAATACAATAATTATAGCATTATAGTTGTTTAATTGAAAATATACAAAATTTGGAATCTACAAATTTGTACCTTGATCTGAACCATATTACTTCATTAATCTATAAGGAACAGTCCTTAAAAATTATGAGACTGAATTGAATGATAATATATGTAGAAGTTTCTGAAAACCTAAAAAAATACGAATATTATTTAGTGATATTCACCTGTTTTTATGCTCCTCGTCTTTCACTAAGAAATAAAATTTTATACTATATCAAAAATAAATGTGAGAAATATATATAAAAATTACAATGAAAATAATTTAAGTAATACAGCGTTACTTTTAAAATTCCAGCATATCATAAAGTATCTAACATAAAAATCCTATTACCAGGCATGAGCAACCTTATTTTGAATTGTTGGTCACAGAATTTCAAGAGATTCAAAAATAATACAAACTTCTGCTGTTGCCCTAGATTTTCCCTCAAAGATTTAGGTAAATTCCCATTGCAGGGGAGACGAAGCACTTCAGACACAGGGCTGGAAAGGTCCAAGCTGGCTCTGACCTGAAACTCTCCTCCCTGGGAACTAACTTCTGCACTCTTGGAAGTTGCTATGTGAGCTGCTAGTCATTCTACCCCGTAGTGAAGCATATGTATTACAGTAATGGCCAGCACAGCAAGATATTCTAAAGGTGAAATATGTCCTGGTCGTAAAGAACAGATGGATGTCTAATTGTACTTCAGACATGGTCAACAGGAGGGAAATCATGCCTGGAACTGGAAACCTAGCCAGCTACCCTAGTTCGAGAAGCACAGATCTTAGGAGAATCAACTACTGCCAGTTCACTAAAGCGCATAATCCCCTGCTTTCTGAGTCAGTCCTCCTATACTCACAGGTAATGTGGTTTCCAGCCCTCATCCAAGGAACTACTCGTTGTGACAGATGGCGATCATTGCAAAAAAAAAAACACATGAAATGCAGAGAAACGGATCCTTGTGGAGTCCTGCCCCACATAACTGCTACATCTAAGGATGAGGAAACAAGGTCAGAGGGGCAGAGAGATTGTGAGAGATAGAGGACAAGAAATCTTGGTTTTGCTTTCACTCCTTTGAAAGCCTCATAAGCAGCTTAGAAATCGTTCATGTGTGGTACAAATTGTAAGTGAAGCAAGGTTCAACTTTGAAATGCTGATGGCTGAAGTAAATCCTTTTAACTGTATTCATAAATACTTTCAAAAGTAACCAATTCTAGCAAAATTGAAATGTGCGATCTAACTGTAGTGACTGACCTAGGCAACAGAAAGTCGTTGCATTTTTTTCTTGTAGGTGTTATGCCCAGATCTGCGAAGGGCCCCAAAACCAGCAAGGAGATCGAGTCCTGTATGTAAACATAACAGAGTCTTTATTTTATACAAGTTTGTAAACCCAGTCACACCATGTGTCCAAAGTACTGGACCAATCGGAGAGTCCCGAGCTCAGTTAGAGTTGGGTTTTATAGTAGTAAAGGTAGGGGTGAGTGATTTATAAGGTTCAGGACCACTCAATGGCTGACATTTGTCTGGGGGTGTCCTGGTGAATGTGTGCTGGCTGGTGATACTATCTACAATGGTTAGAACATTAGGAATTTCCTTTGGATGATCTGTTCTTGGGTGGTGCCTGGGTAATCTCAGTTTGTGCTTCAGGGTAAACTACTGAGACTCAGGCCTCTGTTAAACTTCTCATGGCAAGGTCCTCCACTGGCAGCTGATAATGGTTGGAAGTTAAGAACTATCTTTGGGTGGTCTGTTCCTATCAAGCTTGTCCTAGTTGGGTTCTACAGTAGGTTTTCTTTTTCCTTTCTTTCTTTTTTTTTCATTTTGTGACACTTTTTTTTACACTATCAATTTTCTTATTTATTTATTTATTTATTTATTAAAGATTTCTGTCTCTTCCCCACCACCCCCTCCCCTCCCCCTCCCCCAATCAAGTCCCCCTCCCTCGTCAGCCCAAAGAGCAATCAGGGTTCCCTGCCCTGTGGGAAGTCCAAGGACCACCCACCTCCATCCAGGTTTAGTAAGGTGAGCATCCAAACTGCCTAGGCTCCCACGAAACCAATAGGTACAGTAGGATCAAAAACCCATTGCCATTGTTCTTGAGGTCTCAGTAGTCTTCATTGTCCGCTATGTTTTCTTGAGAAACTACAAGAACCAGCAGTCGGTGGCTCACGCCAGTTGGGAAGCAGAGGCAAGCAGGTCTCAATGAGTTCGAGGCCAGCCTGCTCTATAAGTAAGTTAAAGTATAGTCAGAGCTGTTACACAGAGAAACCCTGTCTGGGAAAACAAAAACAAAAACAAAAAAAGAAAGAATGCCTCTTTTCACCATTTTGCATGTCCTTCTACATATGTGCCTCTGTCTTCCTCTAGAACTAGCGTGACTAATTCCACATTACTCTTTCATTATTTTTTGCTTATGAAATCCTTAGTGTTACAAGTATTTGTCCTTAAAGAATACATTGCTTACTGTTATGTGCTTTTAGAATTTATAATAATATAGAATTGGTTTTCACTCAATATTCACCACTGGATATACATGAGGTAAATTTTCACAACTGCATTTTATTTCTTCCTGTGAATATCCTGTATTGATTTTTCCTTTTAAAATAATATTTGTAAATGCAGTAATAATTTTTAAATGCAGACACAGATTTTATGTTGTCTTTTTGTACATATTTAGTTCTTATTACACATTGTTGCTATACTATTAATATCTAACTGAGAATATTAAACTAAGGAATATTAAGTCAACATCTCTAGATAAAATGCAGGTTAGATTAATCTGAACTTGCAGTCACAATTTTCCTGAAACAATCAACTTGTAACTATGTTGTATGTGTATTTCTGTTTGAAGGTATCATATTTAGTATGTAGTGTTGATTCACTGTTACTAAGTTCATGACTACCTTCTCAGCTCTTCCATGATCGTGGCTTCTATATGCATATTGTCTCCACAAGGCCCATTATAGTCTTTCACTACTGGGAATTAGAAATAGACAACATGACAGCAGCTTGTAAGGCATATACAGAACAAAACACAGACAGACAGACACACATGCATATCAGACTCGAACATTTTTTTTTTGAAACGAGGTGGGTAAACTTAGGAGACTGTCTTTTTAAACTCAAGATTCAGGATTGTGTGCTAGCCAGTCTACATGTGCTCCAGTCTGTAAACAATTTCTGTATGCCACAAGGGCTGATTAGTTGTAAAACATTTGTTGAGATAAAATCACAAATCACCCATAAATAATGGAACAATTTCAGGTCTTAGTGTTTTCCAAACATTACCTTGATAAATCACATAGAAAACTTGTTTAACCTGTGGTCTGGCCTAGCCTTAAGAGAGTTCTTTAGATCAGGGTCTCAGTGGGACCTGAGAAACTACATCTCTAATTGCCATTAGATGGGGTGCTGGAAATAACAGCTTACAAATACACATTGCTGAACTCTACCTTATTAAACAGCTGTGTCATTCTGCAAGGCATGTCTCATTTCTTAAATAGCAAACTCCACGTTTTTGCTCCTTTGCCTGGTCATAGTTTGTTCTTTCTTCAATTTTTATTATGATGCCAGAAACTTTTTCAAATTGGCAGTAAGGGTTTGTATTCCATTTCAGTATTGTAACTGTTCCATCTCATTACAACTCTTTGATGTAATCAAACTTCATATATACCAGTCATTTAATGCCTGTTTCTGTTTCCAAACCTCTGAAAAGGTCTAGTACTAGTCCAAGATATTTGCTGTTCCACTTGTGCAGTGTGCCAGTACAAACAAACCCTTTGCATGTTTTCTGTAGGCCATTATCACTATGTAAACTTATGTTAATAAACACACACAGGGTTACAACTTCCTGAGAAGTCTATCTTTTGTCTTGATGTTAGCTATCTTTGTTCACTATGCTGCTTACTATATATTATTTTAAAATTATGATACAATTATAACATTTTTTCCTTCTCTTTATTCCCTTGAAACCCTTCCATATACTCCTCCTGCTGCTTCAAATTCATGGTCTTTTTTCCACTAATTGTTATTGAATGCACACACACACACACACACACACATATATATATATATATATATAGTCCTAATTGTAGCCTGTTTACTCAGTATAATATTACTTGATGGTTACACACCACAGACACTCTTTAGTTATTTTCAAACTCTTGTCAAGTTCACAGTCTGTGTAATACAGGGAGAGTATCCCTATTTAGCAACCCAAAATACAAAATGTTTAATATTGAACCCTTTTAAAATGATACCATGATGCCCTAAGTATACAATTCCACACTTGTCCTTATATCCTACACAGGGTTCTAAAAGATAACACATAAGAACATAAATGAATTTCATGTTCAGGGTTGGATTCCATTCTCTTGAAAGACACACTTTTAAATATACACATGCCAAAACTAAAGTACTTTTGGTCCCAGACCCTTTTAGCAATGGCTTGCTTTTCATTGTGTGATAGACTGTGTCTATGCTTCAAGTTTTGTTGTATTCCTTAGCATTCATTGAACTTTGGAACCTTAAGCATTTAGTCAGCTCTGAATACTCATTCCCTGTGTGCTCTGACATTGCTGTTATCACTTTCACTTTCTATTTCCATCCTTCATACATTCTCAGTTGCATGCTGGATTTCCTCATCTCTTTGAGCTACATGACCATAATGTTTTCACATATATACATTTCCTAGTTAACTAGTTTTATCTCCTTTTTCTAAACTGTTTTTGCAATATATGAGATTCAAAATTTAGTTCTTATCATTTCTAAAATTTCTTTTTACTCCTTTGTCATGTTTGTTTATGTATACTGGTTTATAAAAGCTAATTTCTTATATTTAGTTTCTATAAATATGTCAAACATACTCTATATTCTCTTTCTGATTATTCTGGTGTTGTTAGTTGCATTACTATGTGTTTGATATTTGTAATTTACTTTGTATCATACTAGACATTTCCTGAAGCAGGAGGTAAAGTACTTTGTTGAAGGACTCTGGAGACTAGTGACCAGGGAGCCAAACTGATAATTTTCCCCGAGTTCCTTTATTTGAGACAGAATTTTCTCTCATGCAGAGGGGAAAAGAATGTAAAAGTAGACACATCTAATAATTATTGTTCTATGGGCTCATTGGCCAGTGCTTGAAAAAAATAAAGCAAGCTGGTAGAGGATAGTAGGAACAATGAACTCATGTGTGTGGTAAATAGCAAAGAAGGTCTCTAAATAAAGGAACCATGTGGAGGAGAGTGTTTGGAAATGGGCAGGCAGTAGGTGCCATACAGAAAGGCAAAGAAGAGTGCATAGTGCCTTGGTACAAACACGAATCACATCAGCTTCAAAAAGGCATCATGGCAGTAATAATTAAGATTAAAATACATAAACTCTTGCCTCATAATCTTACCTCAAGGACTTTGTCACATGAAGAAAATATGCCAAGTGAACTAATATATGTATTGTAGCTTTATATCATCATTAAAAAGAGCATGGCAATTTAAGTAACAGAAATTAAGAAACAAAATGATTGCTTATTAGTGACTAAATTAGTAGTACAATATACTATGAAATAAAACCCAGTCAGAAACACCAGTCATAACCATAGTTACCAACAGAGGAGGCTTTCTTGTGTCCCTTATCATTGAGAGGAGAAAAGACAGAACTGTGACTATTATATCACCTGTTTTTAAAATAAGCAGACACAGCCTAAATACTTAGAAGTGAATGTGTTCACAGAATAAGTGTGTGTATATCTGTATAATTTTATCTGAAAACACGCACACAGAGATGAACACATTGACATCATTAAGAACACTTGTTTTGAAAAGAGCAGAATAACAACAGAAAACAACATCTAACAAATCCCAAATTTTCACAGGCTCTCAAAAGATGCTCATTTTATAATTCTATAAAAATTTTTAAAATATTAAAATACATACAAATAACAGATCAACATTCTGCTGTTTTATCATGTTTTTTGTTTCTCCTGTGGCCAGGAAATTTTTTAGAACTTAGATTCTAAGGTTGTTCACATTGTCATATTGGGATTTAATTAACTTGAGATCATGAAAGCTGTAATTACTTTAGGGTGTTTAATTTTACTAATATTAAAATGAAATGTTAAATTTAAATTACATATTTGATTAATTTCAATATAATTTCTTGGCATTAAATGTTTAAAAATATTATATAAAATTTAAAATAAGTGAAAACCAAATAAGCAATTACAATGCCAAAATTCAACCTGTTATTACTTCATTGTTTTCTCTAGTTTTATTGTGCTTTATTTAAAAACTGCACAAATTGTGACAGTATCAGGATAAATTAAGAAGGTAAGAATGAATTGAAGAACCATGGTATGTAGATGAATGTTTATGTCCCTATGATGATATAATCACATGTATATACATTGAGAAATAGAAGAAGAGAAATTTTGATATATATAAGTGCAATTAAATGTGTTTATTTTAAACCTGTAAAATGAAACAGTGTGGAGCAGTAATTCTACATAGAAAATACTGGTTGAACCTGACACCCAGCCCTTTTCTTTCCTACTGGAAAGTGATGTTCTTCATGCTAGAACTCAGTGTTAAAAGAGAATTCATTGTTTTTCAAAGCTAGAGTTTACAATAAAACTATTTAAAACAGCTTGGGTTTTATGATTGTATTAGATTTTTAAAGAAAATATAATTTTTTAGTCTTCTGTGCATTACATTTTAAAAATATAGAGGACTTAATTTTTCTTATACTCTCATGAGCAACTCCTCATTAGTTAGATCTGGTATTTGAGGCAGCATTTCAACATGTTAAGATCATACATAATCTTCACTTCTTGGTATACACTGTAGATTCATATTTTTCTCTTTAATGAGATTTTTACATTTAATGTATTATTTATTGTATAATTATAGAACTAATAAGCATAATGTTTTATAAGGTAATTCATAGGTTAAGCTTATCTATTTATCGAAATTTTTCTATAGATGTCTGTTAACTTATGATAAAGCTGAATTTAATTTTATAAGTTAGTTTGAATAGTTATATAGTGATAATGGATTTGATTGGATATCTTAAAACATATTCACTCTTCTCAGTTATTCTAATCTAATTACTTTGATAAATTAGGATGATTTTTGCCTGATTTAACATACTGTAGTCAGTTTAAGCTGTGTTTCTTTCTGAATTCTCTCAGGATAGTAACACGATGGTGTATTGAAGATAACCTGCCCATCATGGCTGTAATTGTATTACCTACAGACCGTAGCTGCCATGTGACAGGCACTTGTTGGTTAAATGTATAATTCTTACAATTCAATGCGCATTCCTCATCAAAACATTCAAGAAAACATGAATAGAAGAAGATTTTCAGAGCAAGAAGCCTGACTGAAGCCAACAATGAGGTTTTGAGTAAGCTCTCATTGTAATCAGTGAATAGGTGCAGGTTCTCTTGTCATCATTGAATACAGTGGATCAAAGAGACAGGGGACTTGTTTCTAAATTGTCACTCTGCTTCCCCTACACTGTTAGTGTCTAGATAGATGTAATTTTGCCTTGTTCCTCTCATCACCTCACCTGCTGTCACCCCCAAGTGACTCAAGGTTTTTTTCCCAAGGTTTATTTAGCATCCTAAGGGTCACACTTTGCAGACATCATATTCTAAATAGTCTAAAATGAACACTACAAGGTAAAGTAAAATAGTTCCTTCAAATGTGATTATGAACATACATTAAATAATGTAGATAGGAATCATTAATAACAAGAAACTACGGTTATTATATCATTAATACTTTATATAACATAAAATAAGCATTACAATTCAAAGAAGCCAAAGAAGATGAGAGAAACAAAAAGAGCTTTGGTACTTTCTCAGTTTTGTTATGACATTCATTGAATTTCTATATACCATCGTAAAAGAATGGCTTTTCACAGATAGCAGTAGCTTAGATTAGAGGTTTAACTCAGGGGTAAAGCAGCTGTGCAGCATGCATGGTGCTTAAATCCCCCAAACACAAAACAAACAAAAACATCCCTCTACTGAATCTTACTATAATTAGCATCATTGCCAGTATGGAGTTTAGAAAATTGACTTTATTGTATATAGACAAACCAAATAATGTCTGTGAGAGGGCTGTATATTGTTCTGATGGATGTTGGGACTTAAGGATTTAATGTATGAATTAATGGGGTTATAATAATTGCCTTTTTTTTTACAGAGACACTAGAATATCCTTCTTATGAATACAACCTTTTAAACTGAAGACCAAGGAATATTTTTCCTTACTTCATAAATGATCAAGGAAGAGAGTATTTTTTTATGGCCAGAATTTTTTAAAAATCCAATAGTGACTGATTGTTTTACCTTGATTAAGATATTTAACATCTTATCTCCAGAATTTATTTGTGATTAGGTTACAGCATTCAATATATCAAAGATCAATGTCACAGAATCTTTACAAGGACACACTTGATATTATAAACAAAAGGTCTTTATAGAAGGCAAAAAGTGATAGATGTGTTACTTTAACACAAGCAATGATAACACCAGGAATGTTTCACTCACTTTTTGCTAACTATCTCTTCTTCTGTTTATCTTGTCATTCCGTCTGGAGGTTTTGAGTTTTATTTCCACTCCTCTTTTCTTGTTATCATTTTGATTTTCAGTGATTTTTTTTTTAGTATCCCACTTACCAAAATCCCTTGCCTCCCCAACCATCTGTGATTCAGCAGTATGCTCATTACCAAAAGATTGGTGAAGACTCAGTGTCTCAGTGTGCTCCTCAAACAGATTTCCAGGAGACTCACATAAGCTCTCCTAAGTCACAGTTCCTTGATGGCGGGGATGTGATGAAGGATTCTATTGCCTTTTAGCATCTTCCCAAGGGAACTGACTCATAAAATTATTTGCATATCACAGGTGTTCAGTTAGTAATCATGTACAGAATTAACTTGAATTTCTAATACAATGGATAGAATCCAGTATGTTAGAGTTTAGGACAACTACACTGTTAGAAAGATATTTCCATAACTTAGAGCAATAAGCAACTTATTCATTACTGATGTTGCTCACGTTAGCTAATCAATATTTCTTGGTCATTGACTACTACTCCACTTTTTCATGCATGTAATATTAGTAAAGATTCCTGACCTTGATACAAAGTAGATCTTGAGTCTAACCTTCACCTGCAAAGAATCCATTTAGAAAACTGAATCAAAATGTAGTACCTACATCACTCTTATAAATATTTAATATATAGTACTTTTATCATTCTTTTAAATAGATTTAATATGTAGTACCTTTATCTTTCTTCTTAATATTTAATATATGCTGTCAGAAGTCAGAAGAGAAGTGAGGTACCATGCACCAGAAATGATCGTGTCAATATGCGATTTCATTCAGTATTTGAGCATATCAGCGTCACTTGTCTTGATTTTCTATAAAATGATGAGCAAAAGTCACAAATCCCAGTTTCTTATTTACTTATGTTTTATTTATTGTTTATACTTTTCAAGACAGGGTTTCTTTGTATAGCCCTAGCTGTCCTGAAACTCCCTTTGTAGATCAAGCTGGCCTCAGATTCAGAGATCCTTCCTCTGCCCTACTGCTGGGATTAAAGGTATGTGCCTGGCTACAGCTTCTTATTTATGACTGAAGTAAAATGATCATCAAGGACCAAGTATTTTCTCTTTCAATAGATATGATTTTAATTCAGTTCTGATGCTGTTCTAATACACTTTATACGATTTTATACACATAAATCTATGAAAATTTAAGAGGTTGATGAGTACCTAATTCACCCTGCCTGTTATTACAGATTAAATTACCCACATCTTTAATTGTAGGTGGTTTCTTTCTAGTGCTTAGGAAGTTGCAAGTCTGCTCTATCTGCTACCAACTGATGAGTGCCTAGGGAATTGAAACTAATTTTAACATTAGCCTAGTAAAATGTAATTAGGACAGCTAATCTGCTGAGAAATACACCCAGCAAAACCCCTATTTTATGTAATGTCACTGTAATGGAAACAGCTTATTATGAAATACAAGACAGAAGGATTTGAATGGTGACTGTGAGCCTTTTTTTTTAATATTGTTTACTTTAATTTATCCCAAGCTTGCTAATAAAAGGATGGGGTAGTAGTACTCTCTATAATTTTAGACCTGGAATATATTTGTAAAGTAGAAAATTTAATAGAAATGTTCAATTTTAACATAATTTTTAAATAATAACAAATGTAGGCCCCAAGTGATTTTCTACTTGAAGGAGTGTGTGTGTGTGTGTGTGTGTGTGTGTATGTATGTATGATGAAAGCCATGAGAAACAGTTGGTAATTATTATCTAATCATGTTCCTTACCAGACTTTACCTCAGTATAAATCATTCCATCACTTTGCTTTCTAATTCCATCTTTTCTTCATTTTTAAGAGTAGATATATTGAATTCGAAATTTGACTATAAAGAATTTTTTATTATTTTTTTCCAATTAATCTGTTAATTTACTTTCATATTCAAATTTTATATTTACCTCCTAACTCAATGCTACCACTTATAGTAGAGAGAGGGGGGCATGGATGTGACCGCTTTTCTTTGAGTTGTAGCTAGAGAAAAATGTCAGGCTTCATTATTTAAATTTGAGTTGCTAACATTGGCATCTAAAACTGTAAGTTTTTGTATTGAATTTTGTTCTTTTTAGACAGGGTGTTAGCCCTGTAACCCAAAGTAGACGAGTGCTCACAATGTATTCTAGCCTAAAACTCACAGACTCTCCTCCCTTCAAGTGCCATTTCAAATACCAATCCTGTCACAAAAAGTGTTTAAAAATTATTACAATTGATAAAACACAGTTTTTTTTTTTACTTACAGCTCATGTTATCCGAGAATAGATATTTTTGTAAATAGATGATACTTAGACAGGAAACATTAATAATTTACTTGAAAAAATTGCAAGTTTTATTGGAGAAATGCCAATTCTAATTGACTTTTGTTTCTTCACTTAACCAACATAGCAGGTTTTGCTAAGCTATCGATTTTACATGTTTTTTTGTGCCTAGAATTTGGCTATAAATTAAATTTATGGTCATGTAGCTATAAAATCCAGAAGATTTAAGAGATGAAGGTGAAAGCTAATGTGGGTAACACTACCTTGGGTTCTTGAGAGCAGAGTGTGGCTTGTTTGACTCCACAGCTGCTGAATCAACACGACATGATGGCAGACAGGTAAAGGGGAACCTTAAGTGGATAAAAGCTGGCACTGCTGATCCAGGAAATGAGGCCACTATGGAGCTAAAGAAGGCACTGGGAATTATGGCACTTACTGTTTATCATACCAGCATAGTCTCAGCGTCTCTTTCAAATACAAATATATAGGTACCCACTCCTTGGTTAAAACATACTGTAATGTTCTAAACTTGAAAATACAGATGTATTTCCTCAGTTTATAAATTTTGTGTAACCATAGAACAAATAGAAATGCCAATGAATACATGAAATCAATAAAATGAAAGTAATTATGTACTGGATAATGCTATATTCCTGAAAGTGAATCTTTGACATCAAATTTACTAATGGAAAGTGTAGTCTTGAGTTAGCTCCCTTACTTAGATGCTTCTGCAAAAATTCATTTTCACTTCAGGGAATGCTGGTAATAAATTGTTTTCATTTTGGTCTTGGTGTATTAGAAGAGACTTCCAGGGTAACTACTCTAGAGTAATTTCGTGTAGAGTTTAATATAAAAACACAGAAAGAGTGCTTTCTAAAATTTATATTTTTAGTATAGTAAAAAGGAAACAATATCATTGATTTTTTATGTATTTGTATTAATATGTTTTACTTAATAATTGATAATTTTTAGTAGAATTTAATACATTGACATTTTACAATTATTTGAAATTGTTTAAATATGCATCACATTTATAAATCTATTATGATTGTAAAAACAGAAGAGTTTCATACATGCATGTAACTAGTAATACAAATTGCTTAGCAGATGATAGAAAGGGCTCAGAGGCAGTGTGCTACTTAGAAACCCTAAATTGAATCTTTTTGTGATGATCTTTCTCAAACAAAATGTATAGATGTATAGATGTATGGCTTCCAAGAATCTATAAACTTTTCTCTTAGAATAGCTTATATTAGGCAAACATAATATCCCCCCAAAATAATTGCAGTATATAATTTGAGAATTTTTAAAATTATGGCCACATACGTGAATCTGTTTTTAAAGTCAAAACAATAAAATACATATTGCTGAAGAGAATTTCCTTGATTCTATTCATCCCAGGCTCTTATATACTTTCTAGCCCCAGACAAGTGATCATACACTTACTCTCACTACTGATTCATTTTGTCACTCAGCAACAGAATGTCACATAAACAGAAACACTTACTGTATATATCTGGTTTGTTTCATTTCCTGGAATCATTCTCAGATTCATCTCTGTAGCAAAGAGTAACACTACACTGTGACATTTGGTACTAAGTCATACTCCACTGCACAATCGTGCTATAGGTTTAGACATTTACTTGGTGTATATTGGCTTGCTTTCAGATTTTTATAACTAAGAATAGAATTATTTTTATCATTCACATCTGTCTTTCTATGGACTGTTGTGTGACTGCACTTCTGTTAGGTAAATCTGTGGGAGCAAAGGAGTTAATCATGTTATAAGAAACTGTCAGACGATTTTCAAAAGTAGTCAAAACAACTCATTTCTCATCAGTCAGTGTGGTTTGCTGATTACTCTGTACCAACCACAATGACAGCATCTTACTTCTCCTCAAATTGTGGATGGAGTACATATTTTCTTTTCTTGGGTCTCCTTAAGTCTTCATTGGCTGTTGATGTTAGTCTTGCTACCATGTACTTATTTGCTTCTAGTATTTTCTGTGGTTTACTATCAACTCAAATAAATTTTCCTCATTGTTTTTATGTTGTTCTGAATGAAGGTGTTCATATTCATTGCATTTACAGTTGCATTCTTTCTCATCCTATTGTTCATCTTCTGTTTCTTCAACTGCAGTTGAACAATTATCTACCAGATTTCATACTGTGGCTGGTGCTGTAGTGTGAAGGTGTCAGTGAAGAGTGAGACTCTATTACCAATTACAATAATCATTGAAATATTTCAATAGCCATTGACAATAATAATTGTCAACTGAAACTCAACTGAAGTATTATATATTCTCTTTGTTTATTCATTTTGAAGTATATGATTTATTCTTGATGATTATGTGATATTATTACATTAAGCTCTGTCTTAGTTTTGAGATTTCCCCCATTATTCTTGGCAGAACAAACAGCTTAAATAAATTCTTAATAAAAAGCATGGGACATAGTGTTTTCTATTTCCGTCCATTTGTAGGCAAACATCAAGAAGACCTTGTTTTTTACTGCTAAGTAGTATATATATTCCATACTTTCTTCATCCATTCTTCCATTGAAGGGCATTACAAAAAATGCTGCTATGAACATAGTTGAGCATATACTTTTGTTGTATGATAGGGCCTCTCTTGGGTATATTCCCAAGAGTGGTCTTGTTGGGTCCAGGGGTAGGTTGATCCCGAATTTCCTGAGAAACCGCCACACTGCTTTCCAGAGTGGTTGCACAAGTTTGCATTCCAACCAGCAATGGATGAGTGTACCCCTTTCTCCACAACCTCTCCAGCAAAGGCTATTTTTGATTTTCGCCATTCTGACAGGTGTAAAATGGTATCTTAAAGTTGTCTTGATTTGCATTTCCCTGATCGCTAAGGAAGTTGAGCATGACCTTAAGTGTCTTTTGGCCATTTGAACTTCTTCTGTTGAGAATTCTCTGTTCCTCAGTGCCCCATTTTTTAATTGGGTTGATTAGCCTTTTACGGTCTAGTTTCTTTAGTTCTTTATATATTTTGGAGATCAGACCTTTGTCAGTTGCGGGGTTGGTGAACATCTTCTCCCAGTCAGTGGTTGCCTTTTTGTCTTAGTGACAGTGTCCTCTGCTTTACAGAAGCTTCTCAGCCTCAGGAGGTCCCATTTATTCAATGAGGCCCTTACTGTCTGGGCTGCTGGGGTTATACGTAGGAAGTGGTCTCCTGTGCCCATGTGTTGTAGAGTACTTCCCACTTTCTCTTCTATCAGTGAGGTAAGCCAGACCCAAAAAGAGGAACATGGGATGTACTCACTCATATTTGGTTTCTAGCCATAAATAAAGGACATTGAGCCTATAATTCGCGATCCTACAGAAGCTAAATAAGAAGGAGAACCCAAAGAAAAACATATAGGCATCCTCCTGAATATTAACCTTCATCAGGTGCTGAAAGGAGACAGGGACAGAGACCCACATTGGAGCACTGAACTGAAATCTCAAGGTCCAAATCAGGAGCAGAAGGAGAGAGAACACGAGCAAGGATCTCAGGACCACAAGGGGTGCACTCACACACTGAGACAATGAGAAGTTTTATCGGGAACTCACCAAGTCCCGGGTCTGAAAAAGCATGGGATTAAACCGGACTTGCTGAACATAGTGGACAATGAGGACTACTCAAGAACAATGGCAATGGGTTTTTGATCCTATTGCACGTACTGGCTTTGTGGGAGCCTAGGCAGTTTGGATGCTCACCTTACTAGACCTGGATGGAGGTGGGTAGTTCTCGGACTTACCACAGGTCAGGGAACCCTGATTGCTCTTTGGGCTGATGAGGAGGGGGACTTGATGGGGGAGGGGGACCTGGTTGCGGGAGGGGGAGGGAAATGGGAGGCAGTGGCGGGGAGGAAGCAGAAATCTTTAATAAATAAATAAATTTAAAAAAATAAAAACAAAGGAGTTGGAGATTAAAAAAAAGCATTGGACATATATGTCCATATCAATAGTCACATTTAACTGGAGGGAATATGATCTTCAGATTCATGAATTTAGAACTATCCATGGAGCCACATTCTTCAGATCTAGAGTCTGGGAGGCTGAGGCAGAAGGATTATGAGTTCTGAGTGACTTAGTGAAATCAAGGCCAACCTGTGTCAGATGGGGGAGACTGTTAACAAACCAAACCAAGAAAAAAGAAGAAGTAATAAGATTTCAGTAAGCATATGATATAGGAAGCTGGTTTTCATAGGATTAAATAGTTTTGAAAAGAAGCATTGTATTTAGGTGGGATTCTCTAACACAGCAGAAATATTAGTCCACATAACATATATGTAATCCCCCAGTGGCTGCCTCTACACTAGAGAGGCTGAGAATCTAGTAACTGCTTAGTCTGCAAACCAGGATGACCAGAAACCTCAACCTGGCACTGAAAAAAAAAAAAAGCCTGGGTTACCCGGGAAGTGACTGGTACTGAGTCCATAGCAGAGGCCAGAGCACTGGAATGGGCATGCTCACTCAGAAAGACTACTTTTACCTTGATCTTTGCGGGCCTTGGAAAGCAAGGTGCTGCTGAGGGCCAAGCAGTTAATCTTCTTTGGAAATGCCTTCATTGAAGGCTTGTCGCCTAGGTTACTGTAAATCCCATTGAGTCATGAATCAAAACTAACCATGACAAGCAGGCTGAAGAGTTTTGTAAACCTGTGAACACTGCTCACAAACGTCACAGGGAATCTTTGCAGCTCTTCGGGTTTCAAATGCGTGTGAACGATTACCAGTGAAGCAGATAATTGAAGAATCTTAATCCTATAAATCATCATATTGAAATAATAGAATTTGGAAATTAAAATTTAAAAATTTAAAAAATCATCCCCATGCATTGTTGAGAAATTTCTTAGCAGTTCCGTTTCTAGTTACACAGAATTACCCAGCAGATCGTATAGTCCCATTAGGGTCAGGCACTCAGCACAGAAAGGAGGTGAGTACCGAGTAGCCACCGAAAGGAATAGTTTATTTGCTTTTAACCCACAGGCATCCTTAAAGTGCTCTGTGCTCTGCTTTCACATTCCTGTCACATCTGCTTCATCCTGTAGCAGCAAAAACAACATGCTAAAAATGGGAAGTGTGACCTGTGACCTCTTCCAAGGAACCTTTTGTGTCTCAGCGTTCTCTGTGCTGAACTGAGCTTCAGCGACTGGAGAAGAGATGCTTTACCTAAGTATTCAGAAGACTAAAGGAGCTCATTCTAATGGGATGAACTGTGAGATGGGGAAGCTTCACACTCAGGGTTATTTAGTCACTGACAAAACAGTTGTGTTATTTTTTTAACTTTTCATCTTTTATTTTTCAAGTGTTATGAAAAAAAAAATGTTCCAGCATGAGAATCTCACAATAAAAATAGTACCTTGGAAGAACCAACTATTGAAAGAAATAATTCGTCTCAGCATTCTGTTTTCTACAGTTGCAAATAACTGAATTAGAAAAGACTATAATCAAAGAATGTTCCACTAATGCATATACGTATTAAGGAATTTTGTTATCACTGAACAAAGAAGATTCATGAGGACAAAGGAAAGATATTTATTGGATGTGATATGTTTGTTAAAAACTTTAGTTTCTTAAATTAATATTTATACATTTGTGTTTTAATTATGAATTAAATAGTTTATATTTATAAAGCCGAAATGATCATATAGGAAGATCCATTAAAGATAAAGTTATATACCTAGAGGATGATTGAAATAGACGAAGACTTCAGAATACAGAGACTATTTTCAGTTCATAAGTGTAGACTAACTGGATAAAGCCACATTCCTTCACTTCCTAACAGTGCTATTCTGAAGAGCACAATCTGTTGGAACATACTATGTCTTTCCAAATAACTGAATGCACAGCATTCCTTTCTATTTCAGGACCTATTTAGTATGAAGGAAAGAATTCCTTTGAAAATGCAGTCTGTATTGGCCAGATTGCCCCTGAGAGAGGCACACCTGCGCACCTGCTGGGAAGGTCACTCTCTCCTACACTGGAACTATGCAAGTCAATTAACTGATGTGTGTGCTGGAGGGGTCATCGGCAGGCCTTTCATGACTTGAGGGTTTTCACTCAACAATGCTCATTATTCTGACTCCTACTCAATCATCACTTACATTTTTAGGACATCTCTGTTTGGTCAACAAATGTCTTCATTAGAGTGACTCATTTCTTGAATAATTAGGGGAAAGGGAGCTCCTTCTGTTAGAGTAATTGGTATTAATATGAAGTTAACCTAAAGAAAATGTAAAAATATTGTAGCGATCTCAAATTATTATGCAGTTAAATTTTGATTGATCATCTGAAGAATGAAATACCATGTGGACTAAATGTCCAAGGGAGAGCTGAGACTAGAGGAAAAAACCATGAGTTCTTGACTTTTGGTCTTATACGACAGGACAGTGACGAAAGGACATGAGGAACACATAAAGTACAGTGCATTCGAACTTAAAATTCTACCCAGGACACAATCACGAAAGTGAAAAGATTGCCAGCCCACATATCAGGAGGAAATATTTGTGAATCTAGTGTCTGAGAAGGGCTGGGTTGCAAAGGGTTTGTAAACAGGTAGGACTGTTTAATTCCTCGGTACATTTTGAAAAGTTGCCGATAAGGCCAAGGTTTTCAACAGTGTGGTACGGCTTCGTTCATGGTCTTTTGGCCTCCTTTTTCCCACCCCTCCACCTCACTGGGTTTGACTATAGACGGCTATAGATACAATAAATGTAAGTGGAAAATGGCTCATTTTAGTCAAATAAATTCACTGGTCCCTAAAAAACTGCTCACAAACCAAACAGAATATAATTATAGCACTATAATATTTAAGTTACAGCCACACACATATTTTATTATCTTCTAATGTGCTCATTAAATTTGAGATTTAGATAATGGATCACACAACACCTCTTCCATTTTTAAAATCTAAATCTTATTCAGATAGGCAAAGTTTCAGTTGGTAAATCTGTTCTGGGAAAACGCTATCCCCCTAAGTACCTTATTTTCTGTTGCTGGCCTCAGGCACCGGTACGTAGTTAGAAGTTAATGTTGTTCTATGAGTCGTAGAATTGAAGCCTATGAGCATTGAGGGTCACATGCTGAAAATGCTCCGCTGACCTTAGCTCTGCTCCTCGGCTGTGTCTGCTCCGCCTGATGAAGTGCTTAGCTCACCTTACATAGCAATCATTTGCTCAAATGAACTCCTCAAATGTGTTTAAATTGATAGCGGTGCGTATCACTTTCCTGTGTTTTAACTGATATATTTAAGGATTTATGATTTGCACTTTAGGGAAGCCGTAACAGAAATGCTCATGGTCAGGAAACACAGAGTGGTTCAAGGAGTATGATCACATGCTGGCACCCCATGACTTAAAGAGCCACGTCGCCCTAAGTCTCCACACATGTACCATGGCATATTTGCGTTAACAAACAGTGACACAAGCACATAACACAACAATATGAAAAGAAATGAAAACAGGATATATTCAATTCAAAAACTATTTTTTTCAGTTTGAATTTTAACATGTTATTTTTACATAACAATCATTTTATATTTTTAACAAAGCATATTCTTTTAATAGGCTATGTCTATAGGTGGGAAGAACAATTTTATAATGATTTCTCTATATAATCTAATTAATTGGGTTTTTAAACAATGATTAGTAATTAACATTAAAAGATTATTCTACTTCATATACAAAATCTACTTATTCATACTTTAAATATTGCCTAATATGCCACAAAATTTGAGATACTCATGGTATCAGGAAGAATGAAGAATAATAATAAATAATGTGGAAATTAGAAAGAAAACATGAATTTGCCATTCTCAGATAATGCTATATTACTCCAAATTTTCTTGCAGTCAAAATGCAATAGGTATTTGTCATTTCCTTATAATTCATTCCTATAATTTATAAACTTTCTGGCTATTATTTCTCTAAGAATGTTTGGTGCGAAGAATTTTATAGACACTGGCAAAGGACATGGTAAGGTCTTTTTGCAGAGATGTGTTTCTACTGTTTAAAAAAGACTGACACAAAAAGACGACCTCAGAAGACTGCTGGAGCTCTGTAAATGCAATAGAATCAAATTTTAATTTTGTAATGATCTGCCTTGGTGCAAGGTAAGAAGATAAAATATAAACTGGTGTAGCTAAACTACAGCTTCTAAGTCATTGTTCATAATTCCAATTTATCAGTTGAAGCCGGAAAAGCTACCAATGCCTTGTGTGGTCATGGTGGAAAATTTATTGTTATTTTTAAGATAAGAGCTTGAAATATTGGCAATAATATGTATCTCTTGGAAAATTTCTGTAGCCAGCTGTACAAGGACGAGAGAATGAGAGACAGTAGGATAAAGCTGTGTCTTTAGATTTGTTCCGTAATATGCTGCATCGTCAGTCTCACAAATGGAGTGTGACTCTTCTAAAGACAGCAGAGTACATAGCATTCATAGCGTGTTTGCTTGTAATGACTGGATTAAATATTAAAATAAGTTTACTGACTCAGCAAGTAGGCAGAATTCTAAGATAATTCATTTAAAATTGGAGTCCTGGCATATACCTTCTCACAGTTAACTGGTCAAACACATCATAGTACTGTTGGAAGGGGATTTTGTAGACTTAACAGTGGTCTCTAGTCAGTTGGCCTTAAGGTTGGGGGATATCTGCTTGGTGCTGATCTGGTCATAATGAGCTCTGACCGTATGAAAAAAATTACCCTCTGCTGTTTGTACATGAGGAACTCAGAACTTTGAGACACAACAATAAGAGTCAACATCTCATGGAGGAAACAAGATTTATCCCTAGGTCTTCCCCCACTAGGAAATAATAGCCTCCTCAGAACTTCAATTGCAACATCACTGTAGCCTGTGTCCAATACCTTTGTTAAAGTTTTGATATCTCGAACTGAGATATTGAACGTGTGTTATTTACAGTGCGTAGTTGTGGCAAGGTGTTATTCAGCAATAGAAATCTAAGCTAGCCAGATCACTGAAAATTCACAGGGCAAAATGATCTCTAAATTCTTTCAAATCTCTGGAATCTTCATGACTCTTTCTCCAGGTTTTCCTTCTCTTAGGAACTTGGCTGCTGCAGCTGCCATATACAGTGCCCACACAGGCTCTTTCAGAGGTGAGGTATAGCCCCTTCGGGGGGCATGTGTTTGCCCTGCCACTCTGACTCAGATTGATACCATCAATGAAGCACCTGACAGTAGATTAGCAACTGTAAAAATAAAATTTTGAATAGGCTACTGGAGTAAAGTTATATCAAATTAATATAAAATTCTCCTCCCCTGTTCATGCATGTATTCTAGGGAAACCTGAGAATTCTCATTTCACAACAAATCCCACCATCCATCTCTAAATATGAAATTGTCAGTAATGAAAAAGCTCAGTGTTCTACGTTCAAGAAACTGAAGGCATATTTCAAAATGCAGCAGTGTTCTGTCTGGTTTCTTTGTCTGGTAGAGTAAACTTCCAAGCACACTGTTTTTCTTATTAATAACATGCTTTAGTGAACCACCCTTCCCAAACTGAAAATAATTTCCCTACTAGGCATCCTTTGTGCACTATATTTTTATTTATTTATTTATTTATTTATTTATTTATTTATTTGAAACTCACAAGTCTGGGACCAATACTGTGCACGAGGCTGCTTTCCCAGTATCAACATTGGCGTGCACAGACTCGAAATGATTTAGGATAAATGCTTCTTCTCATAGATCTAATAGATTGAGTCCTAGTCTTTCCTTTAAAAGTAAGGTCGTTATTAAAAAGTGTATGTGAGTTATTGATTCTACGTGTGACTTTAAAATTACTTTGAGAATGTGGATTAGTCATAATGGATCCTCAAGCAATTGTTTAATCATTCCAAACACAATAAACAAATATTTAACTTGTGCCTTTTCTGAACCCATCGTACAATGATGATACAGCTGGCCCTCCATATCTGTGAGTTCTGTACCCGTGGAATAAAAACATTCAGGAAACACAGTAACCCTGCTTACTGATTTTTTTCATCATTATTCTCTGGTCAACAAAGAATAGCAATTACTTGTATGATTTTACTCTCTCTATATTAGTATATATAGTAAATACATAAATATATCAGCTATGTATTGGTTAATTTAAAGTATACAGAAGGATATACATTTGTTATATGCAGGTAATATGTCATTTTAAATGAGAGACTGAAGTACTATGGAATTTGATATCAATATGGATGGGAATCTAGAAGCAAATCCTACTTAAATGGAGGTTCAATTGTACTTTCAATTTAGGTTCAACAGCTATGCACTTATTAGTACATAGACTCATTCCTACTTTTAATCCAGCAGCAAAGATGGGGAAGACAAAAAGAGAGTGAGAGAGAGGAAAGGTGTGAGGGAGTGGGGAGAAGGAGATGGGGAAGTTGGGGGAAGGGACAATAAGAAAGGGAAAGGGGGTTGGTGGGAGAGGTCTTTTTAATGGTGAAAAAGACTTGAAGGTGAAAAGCTAGAAATAGTCCTTAGTTGTCAGTAGTCTTTGCTATTTGGGTATTAACCAGAAAACAATTAAAATAATTGAATCCCAAATGCGCATCACTCCTGAGATACGTTCTTCACAGTTTTTCTGAGGTAGGGCAATCATTCATTTACAAGAACCCTGCTCTCTTAAATACACAGGCATACATTTTGCAACCTGTTTCTCTTGGAGGATTCACCAGATATTATATTACATTAAATAAAAAATTATTTATGTACAGGATTTAAATCATTCTCTACATGTGTTAATTGCATGTACTTTTAATGTTTTAACTTATTATTTTACTGAGACCTTCATATAACATTTAGTTTTATTTTGCTCCTTTGCCCACTTTTCTCAAATCCACATCCCTTTTCCCATCTTCTAAAGTTTTTCTCCTTTTTCTTTTTTCATCAAGTCCCATTTATGCTGCCCAAATATTATCAGATGTGTGTGTGTGTGTTTGTGGTGTGTGTCTGTGTGTGTGGTGTTTGAGTGTATAAATGTGTGTATGTGTTTGTGTGTGTCTGTGTATGTGTGTGTATTATGGGTGTGGTGTGTATATGTGTGTGGTGTGTATGTGGTGTGTGTGTATGAAGTGTATGTGTGGTGTGTGTGGTGTGTCTATGTAATGTGTGTGTGTGATGTGTATGTGTGGTGTATGTGTGTTTGTGTGTGTGGCTGACTCACCAGGGGCTACACTCTTAAGGAAAACTGACTCTCCCTTTGCGGCCCCTAGCAATTGTCGGCAGTCCCCACTGCTAGAGTAGGATTTCTGTCCCTGCTTTTGAAAACAAGTAAAAGTTAGAGCTGTTTATTCATCGATGGGAAGAAAACTATCTAAGACAATCTTGGTGATGTCCTAAGTGTTTTCTGGACTGAATGAGTAGATACTCTCAGGTTTCCCTAAGAATCAACTTCTCTTCTCTCTCTCTCTCTCTCCGACAGTGGAGCCCATTAAATCTGACCTGTGAATCATTATCAACTAAAAGCAACACAAACATGTGTACACACAAACAAAATCCAGAAAAACAAAACAAACAAAACCATTTCAAGAACCGCTATGTATAACTCAAGATTGAGACAGATGGTTTTGGAGGCATTTTTGTGTTTCATTGTTTTGCCCCTTTCCAGTGTGCTAATGATGGCTGTTATAAAGTCCAACTTAGAGAGGTCAGTGAAAGATATCACAAGACCTCTGTTGAGCCTGCGATTGGATGTGGGGTAGCAAACTGGAGGATGAAGCATTTCATTTCACACAGGCATCTCTGTGAAAACATGTGGACAGTAGTTTTCCAGATGCCGGTTGCAGGCGACTGGCAACTTTTCTTCAGACAACTCTGGTTTCTTGTTGGGAAGGGGAAGAAAGGTCTGGCTCAGTGCTTCTCCTATGCTAAAGCAGTCTCGTTGGATTCTCATTTCATGTGTCTTACTTACTCTAAATGTTTCTCTCCACATTTGACTTTTCTAAGCCTGCGTTCTTCTTTCCTCCCATCACCTTATTTATTTCATCATATTTATTCTCTGAAAAGTGCACCTTTCTTGAGAAGTAGATCTGTTAGCTAGAAAAGCTTTTAGAAATCCACATTTGTGTTATATTTCTAGATACTGCAATATGAACTTATAGTGGTTAAAACAAAATATAGACCCACGCTTCCATTACATTATACCAATGGATGGATGATTATTTCGAGTGAATCACTCCCTCGGGTATTTTAATTTGGTGATTTTTTTCTTACGAATTTTTGGTTGAGGGGAAGGAAGACCAAGGCATTTTCAATTTAAAAAGTAGATGTGTTGCTTATATATTATTATTACAATCTACACGGGTGATTCTGATGGGCAGAAGAATTTACAAAATTAGTGTGCTCAGCAATGAGGAGTCCGAGACAGGAGGGTTATGGTATTCAAAATCAGTGTGGATAAACAGTGGGACACTGACTCAAAAACAAAGAAAAAACAAAACAAAATGAAATGAAAACATAAAATGACAAAAAATGACAGACAGCACCTGCTACAGAAGACAGATCCTTATTGGAACAGTTGCAGAATAAATGTTGGCATCTCCATACATACTTGGTATGTATTACTAGTCTCAATATAAAGAAAATGAAGCTGAGAATTTAGAATCTGTTTTCATAAAAATAGCACTGTAGTGCCTGTGCTCTGCAATACAGGAGTTGAGAACAGCTTTTCTCCCTCAGTGGTCTGAAAACTTAAACTGTTTAAAAGATAGATCATCCTTAGAAGTGAATATTGCTCCTGAATACTAACTTATCTAACGTGTCTAATAACATAAAGGGGGAGAAAAGCAAAAATGGCTTACTGTAGCCTCCCCTTCTGCCTCGCTGGTGACTCCTTGATTGATTGATTGATTGATTGATTGATTTATCTAATCTTGGATTGCCCAGAGAGATTCATTATTGAGCTGAGATTGAAGGCAGTAATTAATTCAGGATAGTTGATATTGGTCTGATGCACCAGAGACTTTTGGTTCTACTGCTGAAGTGTGAAAATGATGCCCTGAGCTGCATGACAAGAGAGAGGAATGACCAACCTAATTTGGCAGGCACCTAACAGCTATTTCTTAAGGACCTTCTAGTTGTAAGAAAGGTATCTTAATTAGAAGACGGGATAGAGATCAACCATTTAATGTTTCAGTTTAATCAGCTAAGTGTGTGCTTTCAGAAATCCATGGAAAAGGAGGTCTAGGATGTATTTTCCTGAAATTCTAAGACATATTCCCCATAGCATCCCACCTAAGGAGCTGTAGTCTCAGTTTGGCAGAATGTCTTAAACAGCTCCGTTCTCTGTGTGGTATTGTATCTAAGGGGATTACTCTCCTGTCGTATTCCATACTGTAGACCCATTGAGTCCATGTACCTATCTTCATTGAGGACATAGAAATCTGGTCTCCGAGAAGGGTGCTGATGACAGTAGTACAGGTATTGGATTCTTAGGAAAACCAGCCACCTTCCATGATGCAGAAGGAAGGGATGTCGTGAGGTTTCCAGTTTTCTTCTGTGAAACAAATATTCCAGATATCCAGAGGTTAAACAGTTGAGATGACAGTCCTAGGACACTGAGTTTCAGAAGCTGAATCATATCCTTTCTAAGTCTCAAATGTATGTCACTTCCCAAAGTCTCTGGGATAGCAGCCACGGCATGAGGAAAAGCTCTTTTCATCCCAATTACTATCAGAAACACATGATGTTCATTTTTTAAAAGACTTTCTATTGTTTGGGTAATTGTTTTTACATAAGTCAGCAGATGAGAGTAGCAGGCAGGATTTAACGAGCAGTAACTGGCATTGATGGTGGCATTTGCTTGCAATAAACAGCGACATTTTCTATTGTGGTTCTTGTTGTTCTTAGAGCTAGATAAAGACAGTCATATGGACCAGGATCTTCTGGTGTCAGTGTGTAAGGTATGGTCACACACGGCTATATGAATCATTCAGAAAACCCTCAACATACACCATTTTATATGACATAATATCATCTATTAAAATCAATTCTATGTGACCCTGCCAAAACCAGGGCCTGTGTTGTTGTCCTAAGACCACTGAAGGCCATGCTGATGCCAGGGATCTGAGCCACAACCTGTGACCGTATTCGTGTCCAAGGATGATGCCGTCAAGGGGCCATGCTAATTTGAGTGGCCAGCGCTGTCTCCTGGGACAATGGTGACATCCAGACCTAAGCTGCTGCCTAGGACCATGTCTGGGTTCATGGCCTGACAGCAGCAAGGATCTGATTTGATATCCATGGCTCGTGTTACCACTGAGGGCTGCTTACAGATGGCCCCGGTCTGATCAGCCACCTGAGGCCATGTCGGTGTCTGCGGTCCATGCTGCCACCAGGGCCAGACTAATCGCATGGCCTTTGCCACCAATGTGGTCATGTTGGCATTCAGACCTGAACTGCTGCTAACTACCATAGCTCGGTTGGCAGTCCTGCTTCCTGCTACAGCTGGATTCTGTGATGATGTCCGTGGCCTGTGCTACCACAAGAGATCATAGGAACCATGCTGCCTCGAGCCATCCCTACTCTTCATTGGCCCTGCCTCTCGCTGGATAAAGCAGCCGGAGAACTGCACCACTCCTCGGCAGTTAGCTGGCCTCCATGCTCAGAAAGATGGGACCACCCTTTATCCCAGGTGTGCACTGCACCTTCTAGGCACACTAGATCTCTCAGGGAACAGGGGAGCCAGCCCTAAAGGCTTGAGAGCAACCGAACTGAACGCCGACCTCATCTGCCTTGTGGTGGTATGGGTGAGAGAAAGATGCCCTCCCTCCCCGCCGCTCCACTCGCTACCTGTGGCAGGCAAGAGAGCTGGCCCTGGATCATGAGATTGAGAGAACTAGCCGTACCCCTCACCAGCTACAGCACACAGGAGAGGGAGCTCTGCACCCTACCCAGGCAGCACACTAGAGCTGACTCTGTTGTAGGGGCCACAGGTGAGCCTGCCCTGAGGGTCTTAGAGCAGGAGAACTGACCCCACTCCTTGCTGCAGGTTGCATTGGGTGGGATGCCTGAGGCAGGGCCCGGGAACTCATCCCGGTAATGTTGACCAGGGACAGTTGTTGGGCTTGGGCTGCCCAGTGCAGCTACCATCCATGCCTAGAAACAGGGCTGTGAGCTGGCCCACCCAGCATCCATGAACTGTTGGAGCATGAGAAGGGGACGAACCTACAGATCCAAAACTGCAGGGTCTCTAAGACACAGGACAACAGGATGTCCAGGAGGAGCCCCAGTGAGAGCCCTGTATTAGTGGTGTAGCAGAAGCCAGGGGCCTTGAGCCGGACCAATGACTCATGGCAATGAACACTTGAATGAAGATGAATGGGCCAAACGGTCAACTGCATGACTCAGTGAGCCACACTGCAGCTTCCATGACAAGGTTCTTCTCCCTTTTTTTGCATTTGTTTTTGTTTTGTTTCATTTCTTTCTTTTTTTTTCTTTCAAATTTAGTTTTGTTTAGGGGAGATAGGTTGGAAGGACAAAGCATGGATTTGAGGGGTGAGGGGTTAACTGTGATTAGAATGGATGATGTGAAATCCACAAAGACTCAGTAAAAGTTAAAAAAGAAATAAAAAATAGCTGTTTCGTAATTTCATACATGAACATCATGTACTCAGATCATATCCACCACCACCACCCTGCTCCCTCTAAATTCCTCCCACTATATCCCACTCCCCATCCCAAGAAAGTGATTATATTAATGTGTTAAAAATAGACTTTAAAATGTTTCCATTTAGTACATAAGGAGGTAGCATTTCTACCATGTCTCATGCTGATGATACTGACATTAACATAACAAAGCGGCTTCTTGAACATCACCTAACGCCTCATCCTTCCATGTCAATATTTGTGTAAGAAACTTTACTTATAAATGCCCTTAAGCATTAAGTAGTTGTTTTCAATAAACTGAGTTTATTACTATTAGTGCTTTAAAAAGCAGTTTTCTTAATTTCAAACAGAGTTTGTAACTTTAACCAGGTGATACTGTCCATGACTTCTTCTGCTACTTGTTTTGTAAGTGTGTATTAACTACCTCGGTGTCGAGTGTTTGCTAAGAACTGAGATGTCTAAGTGTGTGCTAGTAACTGAGGTGACTGAGTGTGTGCTAGCAACCGAGGTATCTAAGTGTGTGCTAGCAACCGAGGTGTCTAAGTGTGTGCTAACAACCATGGTGTCTGAGCACTAGTGAGACCTGAACAAAAATATTTACCAGTTTAATAGGACTGGGCTTAACATGCTTGTCATAAATATAACTGTTGATTGATTTTCTTCTTATTTTAACCTTAAATAAACTTATGAAAGTATCAAGAAAACCCAAATTTGAGACTTTTAAGCAAATTACAGTTAGATAAGGAAGTGGTAAGCTAATATATGCTATCAGGAACTCTGACTGAGACTGACAGTAATTATATTAAAAATATCAAGAAATAACTTGCTTTATGAAACACAATGCAGTTTTCATTTTTCTTTAAAGAAAGGATTCCAGAGGATTCCTTCTTTTATACTTTTATGAAAGTAACCTTTACAATGTAATTTATTATTACTCTCTGAAGGCAACTATTGGCTATTATATTTAATGAAAGCAGAGTTCACTGTATTTACTTTTTTAAAAGAAAGATATTCATAAATCATATATGCCCTATGTGTGTTGGCAATATACAGACACATATGCCTGTTAATATGGCACATGCAATTATACATTAGATTGCAAGAGGAAAGTCAAGATATACTTATAGGTATGAGAGGATTTTTGAATCTGTGTTATTGCTTATTTAAATTTATACAGGCTTTCTTCTCTGCAAATCACAGCACATTTGCCTTGGATGCTCAACCATCAGAGTCTTGTTGATCAGCAGCCTTTAAATGGGAAAAGAAATTCTTGCAAACTGAGCGTTAGGGCTGCAGAGGAGGCAGTTGTTCTTTAATTGTGACCAGATTAGTAAAATACCGTTTTTACAATTCGTTTGAAACTCATCAGTAGGGAATACATTTCAGTGCCTCTTTGGATGTTTCAGGATAATAAACTCTTGCCTTTTGAGTGTATTTGGCTTCAAGTCTCAGATACAAGTATATTAAAAATTATAATAGTTCTTAGAGAGTATAACATGAAATGAAGTGCACAAAGTCTGTGCTCCCAGTGCTTGACTTTAACACAATTTTACATGACTAATTTCATTATTTTCAACTTGAACAAACTGTTGCTGAACTTAAATGATTATTGAATATTTAAATAGAGAATATGTCATTTTGAGCAACACTTTTCTTTTAGCTCATTGATATTATTTTTAATAATAAGACAAAATATATTCCCTCTAGTAACATTTAGACACAATGGTTGTAAATCCACTAACATTTAAGTGAGATGTGCTATACTTTAGACACAAATTATAAGAAAGTATAGCTCTTGCCATTAATAAGGAAACAGCTATGAGAAAGATTGTGTCAGATGATGTTTAGCAAATGATAAAAATACCCATTTTTTACACAAAGCCATTTGGAATGTGACATTATTTTTATCTTTAGCATTATTCCAATAAACATGCTTCCTTCTCAAATCAACACATGAAAAAGACTGCTTAGATCTTACATTAATAAATAAGCCTCCCCCTCACCCCCGGAAAATCGGGTTTATTTCTAGTGCAGTAAAAAGGTGTGAAGTAGTGAGAGGGACAAAATCAGCAAAGACCTTGAATTTTATAATTCTGAACAGAATGTAGCCAGTGAGAGAGTTCTGACTGGTGATTGACTTTTCTTCCCCAAGATGAACCCCCATTACTGAGAAAAATTTTTGGGAAGGCATTGAACAGGGCTTATCACAGCAAAATTCTCACTAAAATAAAAAGCAGTACACATGAGCTGAAAACTGTTCTGTTACAGTTCCTGTGCCTACACACATGACTCCTGAGGGTGTTCAGATAAGTAGAAGCCTGAGAAGTTCTGTGTCCTTTCTCCAACGCCCATTAGATTGCTTTCTAATGGAGGCTAAATGAGTAGTCGATCGAACACTTATGAGGAAGGCTGAGATCAGAAGACCACTGAAACGAGCTCACCAACTATCCTAAGTGGGCCTCATATTAATGATCTTCTTTATTCAACTCCCCATTCATGAGCTGAGAGATATATACTGATGTGTGACCCACTTACACAACTTTGTTATCTGGGCAGAAACATGCTTGCTCTCCCTCAGGGATTCCTTGTGATTTTCAGTCTCCTTATGTTCTCAGTGTCCAGCTCCATAAAGAATGCTGAGAAATGACCCAAGTAAACAGCCTGTGTAATTCCAGGGCTTGGCAAGAATGCAACTTCCCAGGAGACCCATGGTGCACTTTCTTCCCACCTTCCTCCTTCTCCTTTTCTTCTCCATCATCATCAATCGTAAATAGATTCTTCTTTCATACAATATATCCTGATCAAAATTTTCTCTCTCTCCACTTCTTCCAGCTGTCTTCCCACCTCTCTTCTTGCCCAGATCCACTCTTACTCCATCTGCCATCAGAAAAGAGCAAACCTTCAAGAAAGAACATCTAAAAATGGCAAAACAAAATACAACACAACGAGTCCAAAGTCCTCACACAGAAGCTGGATGAGGCAACCCAGCAGGAAGAAAAGAGTTCCAAGAGGAGGTAAAAGAGTCAAAGAGACATCTGCTTCCACTGTTAGGAATCCTATAACAACACCAAGGCTAATAGCATGGTGCAGACCCATGCAAGCCCCATACATGACACTTCAGTGTCTGTAAGCCATATATTCCCTGCTTAATTGATTCAATGGGCCCTATTCCTCCCCATGTCTTCCATCTCCTCTGATTCTTACAATCCTTCCACTTCCTCTTCTGCAAGGGATTCCCTGAGCTCTGGAGGAAGGACCCAATAAAGACTAGCTGTCTAAATCAATGTCTGACTGTTTATCTCTGCATCTGTTTTCACCTGCTGTCAGAAGACAGCTAGTAACAACTGCACAAGGCACTGGCCTATGAGTATAGCAGAATATCATTAAGAATCATTCTATTGATTTTTTTTAGACCAGTTGTATTTGGTTTTATGTTCTATGTTAAGTCTCTGGGCTATCTAGCTCTTGGTTCCTGGCCATCAGAACAGTGTCAGGCATGGGTCTAATGTTAAACCAGACATTAGTTGGCCTCTCAAAAGAGTTATGTGACACCAGAGCTCAAACTCATCTTGCAGGCAGTAGAGATTGTTGGTCAAAGGTTTTGCGGCTGGGTTGGTGTCCATATTTCTTTTTTGGTAGCCTGCAGGAGTATTCCCACATTAAAGATATGAGAGAGCATGGTAACATAGGAGTGCAGACTTCAACTCAAATGTCCCATGCCAGTGATCTGTGTGGATGTTGTCCCCAACAACGGAGACCCACTGACACTTTTTCTAGAACAAACTTCTGTCCTACTAGCATCAGCCTGGATTGTTTTGTTTTGAGACCGCCACAGAATCCCCATGACCAAAAACTCAACTGAATGCCACCCAGTTCCACCACTGGGAGCCTTGTGTGGCTGCAAGACATGACCAGCTGAGACTCCATATTCCCATTACTAGGAGTCCTCACTACGATCACCTTCATTCAATCCAAGGAGGTTCCATTGCACTTGGTTTTCATGCTGTCCCCGAATTCCAGCCACCTGTCCCCATAGTTTCTCCTTCTATGTCATCTTCATATACACCTGGTCTTTCCTACCCCTTCTCCACCTGCCTCACCTCCATTTGCAAAATGTTTTCGGTTTCTGCTTCCCAGGAAGATCCATGTGTGTCTCCCAAAATCTTCCTCTTTACCTAACCTCTCTAGGTCTGTGAATTGTAGCCTTATAGCTAGTACCCTCTTATAAGTGAATATATAACATATTTATGTTTTTGAGTCTGGGTTATATCACTCAAGCTGATTTTTTTTTAGTTCCATCCATTTGTCTGAAAATTTCATGATGTCATTTTTTTTTCTTATAACTGAGTAATACTCCATTGTGTAAATGTACCACATTTTGTTTATCAGTTATTCTGTTGAAGGACACCAAAGTTGTTGTCAGTTTCTCACTGGAAGTCAAGCTTAGGTGAACATAGTTGAGGGAGTGTCCTTGTGATGGAATGGAACATCCTGTGAGTATATAGTTGGGTCTTGAGTTAGATTCCAAGTTTTATGTGCCACCATCATATTTATTTCCATAATATCTGTGCAAGTTTTCACTCCTACCAGCAGTGGAGGGGTGTTCTCCTTGTCTTACACTGTCACCAGCACAAAGTTTTTATGCCAACGCCATGTGCCTTTATTAGTATAACTTTGTAGTAACAACTTGAAATCAGGGAAGGTGACACCTCCAGCAGTTCTTTTATTGTGAAGGATTGCTTCGGCTACTCTGGAATTTTTGTTTTCACATATGAAGTTGAGAACTGACCTTCTAAAATCTGTAAAGAATTGTCTTGCAATTTTGATAGGGATTGCATTGAATCTGTAGAACAGTTTTGGTAGAATGGCCATTTTTATTATGTTAATCTTAGTGCAACATGACCATGGCCCATCTTTCTACCTTCTGATATCTTCTTCAATTTATTTCTTCAAAGACCTGACGTTTTTTATCATTCAAATCTTTCAGTTGTTTGGTTAGAGTTACCTAGACTTATTTTATATTATTAAAGGCTATTAAAAAGGGTGCTATTTTTTTCTGATTTCTTTTTCTATTTGTCATTTGTATATAGAAAGGTTACTGATGTTTTCAACAGTCTCTATCCAGGCAATTTGTTTTTTTTTTCTTTTTTTTTTTTTATTGAGAATAAGAAAAAAAAGTTTCCGCCTCCTCCCAGCCTCCCATTTCCCTCCCCCTCCCCCCAATCTTCTCCCCCTCCCCCCTCTCTTCTCCCCCTCCCCCCACTCCTCTCACCCTCCCTCTCCTATCCAAAGAGCAGTCATGGTTCCCTGCCCTGTGGAAAGTCCAAGGTCCTCCCCCCTCCGTCCATGTCTAGGAAGGTGAATGTCCAAACTGGCTAGGCTCCCACCAAGCCAGAACATGAAGTAGGATCAAAACCAGCAGCACAGACACTAAGGACAACATTGAATAAATGGGACCTACTAAAGCTGAGAAGCTTCTGTAAAGCAAAGGACACTGTCACTAAGACAAAAAGGCAACCTACTGACTGGGAGAAGATCTTCACCAACCCCGTAACAGACAAAGGTCTGATCTCCAAAATATATAGAGAACTCAAGAAACTAGACTCTAAAATGCTAATTAACCCAATTAAAAAATCAGGCAATTTGTTGAAGGTGTGTATCAGCTACAGGAGTTCTCTGCTAGAATTTTTTGGGTTGCTTCTATGTGTTCTTATGTCATCTGTAAATATGCTATTTTTAATTGTTCCTTACCATTTTTATCTTGTTGATTTCTTTGGCTGTCTTACTGTTCTAGTTAAAATGTCAAGTACTATTTTGAAGTACTAGATATGGAAAATAGGCAACCTGATTTTAGTGGATTTGCTTTGAGTTTCTCTCTATTTAATTTGATGTTGCCTATAAACTTGATATAAATCGCCTTTATGTTTAGATATGTCCTGTGTATCCATCCCTAATTTCCCCAGGACTTTTATCATGTTGGGGTGTTAAATTTTGTGAAAAGATGTTTGACATCTAATGTGATAATTATGTTTTTATTTTTTCTGTCAGTTTCTTTATATTCTTTATATTGTGAATCACACAATTTTTTTGAAACATCCCTGAGTCTCATGGCACGAAGTCTACTTAAACATGGGTAATCTTTTTGATATGTTGGATTCAGTTTGCAAGCATTTTATTGAGTATTTTTATAACCATTTTCATAAAGAAAAGTGTTTTGATATCTTCTTTATTTGTTGAGTCTTTATGTGGTTTGGGATCAGGGTAACAGTGGCCACATAAAATGAATTTGGCAATGTTGCTTCCATTTCTATTTTTCAGAATATTTGATTGGAATTGGTTTTAGCTATTCTTTGAAACTGGTAAATTTCTGAAGTAAAACCATTTGATTCTGGGCTTTTTATTTTTTTTTCTTTTCTTTTTTGTTGAGAGATTTTTAACGACCACGTCTATATACTTGGTGTATATATGTCTATTTAAATTGTCCACCTGATTTTATTTTAACTTTGGTAAATGATATGTGTTGAAAAAAATAATCCATTTATTTCAGGTTTTCTAATCTGGTGGACTAAAGGTTTTTTAAAACATGTCCTTATGTATCTCTGGATTATCTGCTGTTTTGCCCCTTTTTCATTTCTGAGTTTATCAATTTGGATATCCTCTTCTTATCTTTCAGTTAGTTTAGATAAGGGTTTGTCTATCTTTTGATTTTCTCAAATAACCAGCTCTTTGTTTCATTGCTTCTTTGCATTGTTCTTTTTGTTTCTACTGCACTGATTTCAGACCTCACTTTGTTTTTTTCAGCAACTCCATCTGGGTGTGTTTACTTCTTTTTCTTCTAGAGCTTTCAAGTGTGCTGTTAAGATGCTAGTGAGAGATGACTTTGATTTTTTTTTTTCTTTAGGCACTTAATGCTATGTACTTTTCTCTTAGCACCACTTTTATTGTGTCTGCTGTGTATTCATTTTTACTGAATTCTAGAAATTCTTTCATTATTTCTGTCTTGACTCTGCATTCATTCAATTGAGTTGTTAGGGTTCAGTGAGTTTGTAGGCTTTCTATTGTTATTTAAATCCAACTTGAATTCATGATAATGCGACAGAGTTCAGGGAGTTATTTCAGTTTTCTTTAATCTGTTGAGACTTGCTTTGTATTCAAGTTTGTGGCCAATTTTGGAAAAAGTTCTATGAGCTGTTGAGAAGAAGGTGTATTATTTTGTGTTTGGATGAAGTATTCTGTAAAATCTTTTAGGTCCTTTTGGATTATAACAACTGTTAGCTCCATTGTTTCTCTATTTGGTTTCTGTCTGGCTGTCTCTTGGTGAGAGTGGGATATTGAAGTCTCTATCAGGGTGTGAAGGAAAATATGAGATTTAAACCGTAGTAGTGGTCCTGTTGCAAACGTGGGTGCCATTGTGTTGGGAGCATGCCATGTTGATGGATTTTTCCCTTGATATATATGTAGTATATTTCCTTGTTAGGGGAATTCTGACACTGATCTGATAACTAATTGGAAGAAGCATTTTGGTCAAAGATAAATGGTAAATTATTTTTATTAGTTTTTGTTTGAAGACTATTTTGTTAGATATTAAAATGGCTACACCAGCTTTCTTCCAAGGTCCATTTGCTTGGATGATATTTTTCCAAACCTTTGCCCTGAGGTAGCGTCTATCTTTGATACTTAAATGTGTTTCTGATATGCATCAGAAGGATGGATTCCGTTTTCACATCCATTCTTTTAATCTAGTTCTTTTTATTGGGGAAGTGAGACCAGTGATATTGAGAGATATCAATGACCAATGATTTTTAACTTCTCTTATTTTGTTATTGGTGATAGTTATGATAGGTATGATAGTTATGATGGTTTGTGTGTGTGCGTGCGCACATATGAACGCACTTCCCTTCTTTTGGTTTAGCTTGTGTGAGATTATTTATTTTTTTGTGTGTTTTCATAGGTATTGTTAACCTCCTTGGGTTGGAGTATTCCTTCTAGCACATTATATTTGGTGAATTTGTAGGTAGATATTGTTTTAATTTTACTTTATCGGGTAATACCATACTTTCTCCAATTACAATAATTAAAAATTTTTCTGGGTATAGAAGTTGGTAGCTATGGTCTCATATAGTCTGCAAGACATTTCTGTAGGTCTTTCTGGCTTTTAGAGTCTCCAATGATAAAAATGTGTATAATTTTAATAGTTCTGCATTTATACGTTACTTACTCATTTTCCCTTGCAGCTTTTAATATTCTTTATATGTTCTGTATGTTTAAAGTTTGATTATTATGCAGTGAGGTGACTTCCTTAATGGTCTAATCTCTTTGGTGGTCTGTATGCTTCTTTACCTTGACAGGCATCTCCTTTAGGTTAGAAGTTTTCTTCTATGGTTTTGTTGAAAGTATTTTCTGGGCTTTTCATTTAGGATTTTTCTTGTTCTTCTGTTGTTATTATTCTTAGGTTTGGTCTTTTCGTGGTGTCCTAGAGTTCCTGAATGTACTGTGGCAAAAATTTCTAGATTTAATTTTTTCTTTGTCCATTGTATCTATTTCTTCTACTTTATCCTCAGTACCTGAGGTCTTTCTCTTCATTCTCTTGTATTCAGTTACTGAAGCTTGTCTCTGAAGTTCTTGCTCAAATTCTTAAAATTCTCAGTTCCAGAACTCCTTCAGCTTATGTTCCTTCATTGCTTCTATTTCCACGTGAAGATCTTGGGAAGTTTTATTCACTTCCTCTAATTGTTTGTGTTTTTCTGTCTTTATTTGAGAGGTTTATTAATTTCATCTTTAATAACTGCTGCCATCTTCTTATAGTTGTTTTTAAGGTCTTTTTCTTGTGGTTCAGTTAGGTTGGAATATTCAGGGCCTACTGTGTTAGGATAACTGGGTTCTAGTGGAAACATATTGCCCTGGTAGTTATTGATTATGTTCTTACACTACATTTGGAATGATTATATGTCTAGGTGCTGATTTCTGGGTTTGTCTTTGTTCCTGTTTCTATTACCTCTATGAGTTTTCAGAGAGTTCGTTGACTGTGTGTTGCCTGTTTTACTGGCCTGTTTATCTGGTGTGTTCATGGGTAGTGCCTGCTGGTATTGGAGACTGGCATTCACTTTAGAGTCAGGGGATGGAGATCAGGAGGTGATGGCCTGTGGGATCTACAGAAGGATGGACAGGATGGATGAAGAGGTTCCAGTTGATGTTCTCTTTCAGCTCTATGGACTTCCCTGAGGACTGTGTCAGGGAACAGAAAGTGCAGGAGGCCTATGGGCAGACTACCTGGTCTTCTGATAGCTGTGGTCTCTGGTTGAAAAGAGGGTGTCCAAAGTTGGAGGCTGGAACATAGTCATGAGTTGGGTAAAGGAGGCCAAGAAGCAATAGTCACCATTTTCTTCTTATTATATCTTTCCTGTTATTTTTTAAATTTTCTCTGCTACTTTCTTCAGTTACATTCACTGGAAAGGTAGAAAGGTACAGCTCTTGTTCTTCCACCATCCCAGGAAAGCTTTTGCCCTCTACAGACTTGCTTATCTGGTTTTGCTTTAGGGCTTCTTAACATTTTATGAGACATCTAGAATAAATCAATGCCCATTGTAACATTTCATACTCTTTATTCAAAGGAAATCTAAAATTTCCAAAATTTTCTTAACTCTTCCGGATTATGATTAAAGCATGGAAATACAATTTTACTTTTTGATAAAGTTCTTTAAAAACTATAATTTAATAAATATTATTCATAGAATCCATTGGACAATGCAAGTATAAGACAAATAAATTGATTTAAAATTGTTTTTATTTCTGCCTTTAATATTTAAATATATGTGAGTAGCTTGCTTTGAAGATAAAAGACACAAAGCATGAATTTAATGATTCAAGAGAAAGGACTTTTAGCCTCATGTCATCTGTGACATTCTAGAGGTAAATTTGACTGTACTAGATAGATACTAGATAACGTTTAATATCATCAATTCATGCATGAATTTATTTTAATTTCAGTGCCTTTTTAAAATGTTTTCTCAAAAAAAATTGCAAAGAATATTTCATATAATAGCCAGAGAAAATATATTCTCTGGAAGATAAATGAAAAAGTGTGTTTGTGTGTATATGTGTGTGTGCATGCATGTGGATGAGAGAGAGAATTACTGTCTTTTAATTTGCCTGCAAGTGTCTGGGCGTGGTTAGGTGAGCCTTCTGTTTAATAGTTTATCTCCTTATAATTGCATACCCTTGGTTGAGTTAATTCATCTTGCTAAACCACCTTCTGTTTGTTGGACTACAGTCAAAAGACCGGTGTATGGGGAACAACATCTTTGGGAACTGTGAAAGAGGATCCCTGAGAAAAGACAGAGGGTTTTTTCCTCAAGTGCATTTTGTTCCCTGGATGTTCTCGTGACTCCTGTGGCAAATGTTTACATTCAATTTATTAGCCATGTTTATTCTTGTAGGATGTCAGAACCCAGCTGGAGAAGCCAATCTGGTCCATGTACCCTGAATCTGGATCTGGCCTTCTGCCTTGTTTTGTGCTTTCCCAGATAGATCTATAGTATGTGCCAAGCAATTGTGTTTAAATTGGTGTGCTCTGAGAAAGGTTGCCTAATATTTAGTATGTGTTTATTGACATTTATTTACATGTTTTTCTGAACTCAAACAACCTTCCTAGGATCATTTCTTTCTTTGTTTCATTTGTGTAAAATATGTAGAATGTAACTGATATAAAGTTGTACGTAGTATTAGACCATAGCTCAGTCCATTCTCTCATATCCTCAGACTCTTTGTCTCCAAAACTCAGATCCGCATATGCTGAAAAATGTTGACACCTTTTCTATAAAGTGTGAGCATAATAAAAATTTTATGAGAGAATTATAGTAGTATTCAGGGTTTAGTTGTAGCTATGTCAATTGCTTAATATCAGACAGATTTCTATTAAAAGAAGACATTGCTGTGGTTCACAAATCAGAAAATAGATAAGGGATGAGGAAAACTAATTAGAATGAGCTACTACTTATAATATAATAGACATTTGTAGGAATATTTGTTTGGCATGTATGCTTGTTTAAATATCTCATCACTTGGCGACATCTACGCTTGGTTTAAGTTGGGAATGGTAGAGTATTCTCCCTTAAACTAATGATAATCAAGCATAGAAATGATCCTCCCTTTGAGATGCTTTCTTTTCAAGATGATTTTCTTTCTCCATGTCTCCCTTTTCTAAGCCTGGATGTATACCTTGTGACTGTAAAACTTATCATAAAGGAGTAGATATTGCTTACGAGACTGAATAGGAAAAACTTAGTCAAATAAATGATGTGGCACTTACTTACATTTAATTGAGCATCGTGTGAAATTCACCTCCCCAAGGCTGCAGGCAAGACAGCTTGTTTTATGGATGCTATGAGCTAATGACAACTGTGTGCTTTTATGTTTTAAATTAGATCATGAGAGAGGTAATTCGGTAATTCTTAGTTAACCTTTTAAAATGCTGAACTCTTTTGAGTGTTAGAGTAAATAAATGTTGATTTACTAATAAGGTAATCTGGAGTTCATATTTACACATTTTGTCTTTAATAGCAGAACATTGCCATTTTAGTGATTGACTAATGAGAGTAGAAGATATTTGATCTTGAAACACTCTACTTTAAAATCATACTGTGCGCACATCAGTTTCTTAGAAGTATTTGCATACTAGGTTTATTGAATATAATGAAGATTCATTAATAATTATTGATTGTATTTTACTTGTCATTGTTATTGATCTCATGCATTTAAAGTACTTATAGCAGTATTTATGTGATAGTTTTGATGGAATGATAGGCATATTTATGTACCAAACTTATGTGAGAAATCATTTCTAACTTGTTAGGAGTAATAGTAGATTAGATATTGTAAATGGGAGGGATTATTTCTCTTTCTATGTTCCTTAGAGTTACACACCTTAAGTCACTTGGGGAATTTTAGTAAAAATGAAGGAACTGGGACTTGCAAGGTGGCTCAAAGAATAAATCAGTTGTTATGCAATCTCGAAGACCTGAGTTCTAACCCTGTAATCATCACAAAATGCAAGAAGAGAAATGACTGCCCCGATTGTACTCTTACCTCCAAATATGTGTTCTGGCATGCATGTTCTCCCCCAAACATATTGCACACAATGGTATTAAATTGTAAATAGAATGAAGGTTCTTGTGTCTGTCCATTAAGGGTTTATTGTAGAGAGACCTAGAATCTGACTTTTCAAAGCATACACATTTAATTGCTAAATTTAGTTTTAGTAAACATTGATGAGACCCATTCATTCTCTAGTATGCAAATCTAGTGTTGACTGGATTTTCTTCGAATGGTCCCTGCAGAAAGGCATCTAGTTTCCTGCTAACACAGCAGCTGTTTCTTCATTTCCCACTTAATTGTAAGTCTCAGGACAGCAGAATCTCTGTTGCTCACTTGACCATAAGTTTTGAGAGAAAGCAATGGAGAAGAAAATTCATGACTTGGTCCAGTATATGTTTACCCTTTTAGTTCACACCACAAAGCAAAATCATGTTCTTCATTTTTGGTAATTAACTTAACTGTTTAAATTAGAAGTTTTCCACTTTTATTTCCCCAATATTTATCTATCTCATCAATATTATTTGCATATTCATTCTCATGCATACTAAGAAATGACAGCATCCTTCCATTAAGTTTGGAAAATTCTTCTGTAAGAAGGCTGAAGCTGAAAGTCCATCTGTGAACATCTACTAAATGGTTCAAATCAAAACTAAGTATTTAAAAATATGTTTTTAATTAAAATAGAATCATGTATCTTTTTATTTTGTTGGTTTTTCGAGACACGGTCTCTGTAGCTTTGGAGTCTGTCCTGGAACTAGGTCTTGTAGACCAGGCTGACCTTGAACTCACAGAGCGCCTCCTGCCTCTGCCTCCTGGGTGCTAAGATTAAAGGCAGGCCTGAGTAAATTGGGAACATGTAGACCATAGGAGAGGGCTGAAGAGGTGGGGAGAGGAAGGGAGGGGAGCAGAGGAAAATGTATAGCTCAATAAAAACAATAAAAAAAAAGAAAAAAGAAATAGAATTCCAACACTTTCCCTCTCTTTCTTTCCTGCTCTAACCACTCCCAGCTGCTCACTCTCAAGCTTACAGTCACTTTCTCAAATATATGATAGAACAATAATATACAATCTCAACACACAGTCACACATATGTTTCTGTGTGCCCAAATATCAATTTACAACTTGAGGAGTCTGTTTTGTTCTTTGTGTCCATGCAGATTCAGGCTGACCACTCTGCATTGGCCAACCAGTAAGGCAGCTCATTCCCAAGAGAGTTAATCCTTCTATTAGTCATTACTTGTCTGTAGTTCTTTGCTTAGTGCTAGGACAACTTTTAACTCTTCAACATTAATATGTTGTTGATTTTCCCATTGTTTTGGCTTTGTTTATCTATCAGTTTCTAGGGTTGTTGTTTTACAGCAGACTTCCCTCCTGTTCTGGCTCTTCTTCTTTAATGTCCTCTGATCCCTCACTACAAGAATTATGGTATATATGTATCCTTTACTGCTGGCTTCACAAGACCTGTTGAGTCCAATCTCATCAATTTCATGTCCTGTGATGGTCCCTATTTGCTGTAAAAAGAAAAAGTAAAATAAAATTTTAAAAAGCAGTCTTCGGTGAGGGGTGGTTTTCACAATTATCAGTGAGCATAAGGATAAGATTGGAATGTAGTAAAGAACCATGCTCATCCAACAGTCTAGTCTAGTCTAGTCTAATGTCCATGCTCTTACTGACCTCAGGAAGCTGGATAAGTTTCTAGTACCAAACACAATTTCTGTCCTGTTGAGTTGGGTGTAATTCATTTAGGCAGCCTTTGGCTAGCAGTGATACTTCTTGCATCTTTACTAATATCTTGCCATGATGCTCATTCCTGTGGTTCGTGGATGCTGCGGCTAGGCAGGACTGTTAAATTGCTTCCCTCTTTTGGCAAATTGCAGAGTATTTTCTTATACCATAAGACTAGATGTCAGAATAGAAGATTTTAGGTCAGTCCCAGTTTGATTCATGCATTTTCTTTGTCAGTATTTTTTCAAACCTACTTCATTACAAAAATTTGTAAATGATTTTAACTCAATTAAGTTTTTTTTTAAATTTCACATATGAGCAATGTAGTCACATAATTTTTGGTATTTCATCCTTTTCCTCTCTTCAATCCCTCCATGTCCCCCTCTCCCATACATATATTATAATTGCATAATGTATAATGTTTTATATATAATGTACAATATATAATACAAATGACATATTGCAATGTATGCATTAAACCCAGAATATAGTATACATAAATGCTAATATATAATTACAGTTCTGAATATTGTATATATACTATATATTACAATCAACAACTGCTGAGAGAACATGAATTAGTTCATCCCAAATATGAACTTTCATTAGTACAAATATATACATAGAATAAAACTGATTGGAATACCAGTTTGTAGCTATACTATACACACACACATACACATATACATATATATGTACACTGTATATAAATGTAAATACATAGAGGGGGGCAGAAGCTACACTTACTTATGGCTATAGGAATAATTATTTAGAATATATTTCAGCATCATGATATTTGAATAAGTTTGCAATAGTAGGTTGTATCCTAATTTCATGACCTCAATGACTAGAGGAAATTGACTGGTTTCTTGTAGCAGGCATGATTAAATGGGCCTTATGTCATTAGACAACTATTGGATACTACCAAGATATAATTGTCACGATTGTACTTTTAGGGATATTTTGCCATGCTGGTCATTTTTGTGGTTGGTTGGTGTTATTGAACACTGTCCTCCCGTGGCAGCTTGCATGTCACCTTCTGATACATTGGAAGCTAATTTTCAGGGAGCGGGATACAACACTATTAACATGGGAAGAAAAATGACAACTGCTGCTAAAATGATGGAAGCAGAAGGCATCTTGAGTGATGCAACGCAAGCCCAGTAGTGTATGGGGCTCCCATCCTCGGGTGTAAGTTTATAACCTGCAGCAATCACAGAAATCAGGAAATTAAAAGGAGTCAAGGTACATGTGATGGTAGGTGTGTACTCTAAAGATGGGGGTATCAGGATATAGAAGTTGTGGAGGGAGAAATGGGCAAACTTGGGGGCTTTAATTGGGGAGATTGGAGGAAGGACAGTGCAGAAAGAGAGGGAAAGAGAAGGGATAAATAACATGGAAAAAGCCATAGGGATCATATTGTTTTATATGTATCTAAAATTAAATATAATACAGAAGTGTACATATATATAAATACATGTATATATTTTATATAGATATATTTCATGACACACATATATTTATACTTATGGTTAACACTTGGTGTGATAACTCTCCCTAAAAGAGACATAGATTATCTAACAAAAACCTCAGTACTAAGAATGGAAAATCTTTCTGGGTGAAAGTAGGAGAGTCCAAGAGACTCTCCAAACAATATAGGTTATTGCTATTACACTTGGTTGCGTCTCTGATGATGCAGTAATTCCATATTGCTGAGGACACCACACACTTGAGATGCAGGACTAGAAGGAATCAAAGTGAATCTAAAACCTGTTTCTTTATAGGTTTAATTATTTTTATCAGATTATTCCTGGGATGTATTTGGGAGCAAAGTTTTCAACATTTGTAGTTGCCAGGAACATTTCATTACTGCTATGAGTAAAACCCTTTGTCAGTTGCTAGTTGACTCAGACTATAAGTTACTGGTGTAATATTGTTATGGCCCATGGCTGTCTCCCAAACGGCACAGGAAGGATGAACTGTTACAACCAAAAGTCTGGGACTGGGTACATGACTCAGTAATAGAGAACTTGCCCAGAATATAGAGTGTCACTGGTTTATAGATTTGAGTAGAGAAGTTTAACTACAAGAGCAGTTTAAAGTAAGTGTTCATGGATTATCTACTTTCTCCGCAAACCTTACCCTTCCTGCTCACTGAAATGCCTTCTCCCTATTTTCTCTTTAAAAGACTATGGTCCTCTTTCTCCTTACAACCATCAACACTCATGCCAAATCACTGGCAGCCCGCATAATTGCTGAATCAATGGAAGGTCTCATGGTGTCAGTGTTGTGACAACTAGCACAAAGATACAAGTGCAACCTCAATATTCGGAAGAAATACCTTCTTATATTTTCAATATGGTGGAAACGTTAATAATACTGTTATCAAAAATGTCAAACTACCAAGTTGACCAATATGTTGTCACATTGCTCTTGCTCCCATAACCCTCCCTGCTTTGGGAACCCTGAGGTTGAGCAGATTGAGGAAGATTAGACGGTTCTGACTGATAGTAAATCAAGACCCAAAACAGACCTAGCTTTAACTTTTGGTTTTAACTTTTAGTATGAACTCTTTTGTACTAATCTTGTACTTTTGTACTAGTTTTGTAATATTTGTACTGATATTTAAGATAACTGAATTAAATATTTTTGGGTTGATTGCTGAATTTTTAATGTATCTTTACACACTGTTAAACCTTTTTACGGAGGGCAAACATGACACTCATATTTACCTTAATCCAAGCCCTACATAGTTCTGTCATTCAGTGAGAATTGGCTGCTATTTTGTTAGTGTTGTTGTTTGTGTCTTAACTATGTCCTCCTGGTGACATTGCTGGCTTGTGAGTATATTTTGTTCATCAAGCTCAATTCTCAGGATTGATCTGAGGTTTTCCTGCCCTTCACACTTTGGTGCTCAGTGAATAGCACGCAGCATGACGTATCCACTGTTGCTTACACACTTCTTGGTTGCATTCATTCTTTTACACTGCTATTGTTTATATCACACTTTCATCGTGGGTAGTAAGACTGTTACAAAAGCAGCTAGATAAACCTACTCTTCTCTAGCCTCTGCAGTCCACAGTATAAGGAAGTGGTACCTTTTCATCGTGAACATCTGATTAATTTGTTTATTAAGCACATATTTTCCTTATTTTTAAATCAGTCACTGTTTCAAACTCAAGACATACATTAGGAAATGAAAGAGAAAAACCATAAAATCTATGATTAGCTAGACCTTATATTCAAATTATCTGATTGAAATTAGCCATTAACTCTGCTATGCACTTATCAGTGAAGTATAGGAGGTTTTGTGTGTTATTCTAGGACGCACAAGTAAGTATTATCACTCCGGTTTGTACACAGTTAGTCTTTTTCTAGTGTACTTCAGACTTTTTAGGTTACCTGCCTTTTAATCCCCAGCATAGCCTGATTGATATAGTTTTCCCACGTTATATATGAGAAAAGAAGCCTAATTGGCACTGCATGAAATTACAGACCTCGTGGCAAGTTGGGACCAATACACAGATTTTTATTTAAAATCTGCTTCTATAATCTATTTGAGAAATGTCACTAGGAAACGTAGTCACAGATACGAGTTTCATTGCATGGATATTATCATAATAAATATGATCACATAGGGATAAGTGAGGGATAAATGAGAAAAGAGAGTAATCAGAATTCATTTATACATTATGAAATTGTAAGAGAAAACTATTAAGCAAGAAAGCAAAAGAATGGAAGCCAGAAATATACAGTGTGCTTGTGTTTTAGTAGGAACCCCTTGGGTTGCCGTAATGGGATCAGCAAGCTGAATCTAAAAGACCTACTGAATCTAATCGTTTTATTAGCGTTTAACATATTTTTTGTTAATTTTGCAAACACACATGCATAACATCTCATTATATAATATTTCATTGAATTTGTTATTTTGAGTTGGTTTTTTAAGTGTAGATTTTAGAACTTGTATTTTTTGGTCCAACATCTTCTTCATCTTTTGAAAAAGAGTATGTGATTTATTGTCGTAGATAAAAATGAGGAGCTCCTTTGTAGGAGTCCCACCTTCTGTCTCCTAATGTGTGTGAAATGATGTGAGGTCCAAATGCAGGAGACAAGTAAGAGAAAAGCATAGTTCGGTTCACATGCGTTGCTGGTACTCAATAATCCTCTATGGCATTCTGAACAACAGAAACTCTTGTCTGCTCATAAGTGATGCAATTGAAGACACTTTTGCTGGAGGTTGGTTTTGCAGGCTAACAGCCTTGCTACAAAATGCTGCTAACATTTACCCTCATTTTCCTGCAGAGAATTGGTTTTAACCATTCCATGTAGCTGACCCAGCCACTTCGCCTCCTCAGCTCACAGCATCCATGACCTTCTGTCCTCCTGGTGAGTCGCTGATATTCCCCACTATGAACGATTTCTGAGAGAGGAAGGTTTTCCATCTCTACAGAGCCTGAAAGTTTCTCCACAGAGGGATGATTGTGCATTCTTTTTTTTGAAAACATGGTTTATGTTGTCTACAAGTGTGCTGAGTTATACATGCATTTCCTTGTGATATAAATATGTAAACTCAGAATTCTGACATATCTTCTGCACTATAATTATTTAGAAAATGCAAAGTCGTAAAACCCAAGTCTTCCATTCTGAATCATCCTAGGGCATAGAATGTTTAAGCCCTTATTGTGCTGCTCATGGGCTTGTTAAAATTTAAGAAGTATCCTAGGTAAAGATTAAATAAAACAATTGACCTGTATTAAATGTGTAGAAGTCTCATGGCACTTTCAAAGGAGAAAGGCTTAGACTATGGCGGGGAGACAAGGATTTTTACCTCATGAAAATAATGTGAACATTAAAATGTGGCCAATAAGTAGCTTATTCTTACTGATTGGCAAGTTCCCATAACTTGTAGGCAGGAAATCTTCAATAGATAAAATAATTTATTCTTTATTTCCTAATATAGCTGCTAAATATATGTAATTGAAAATATAATACCTTGAGAATTAGAAGTTCTGCTCAGTGGTGGGGTGCTCAGCTTGAATGTGTAAGGGAGGTCTAGGCTTTTCATCCAGGTTCCAGGATCAAAAAATTCTCTCCTTCCTGTTTATCTGTCTTCCTAGCTATCTATCCAGCTATCTATCTGTCATCTGTCATTAAACTATCATCTAATCATGTATCTATAATGTATTAATCATCTGTTTTTATCAAGCGATGGAGTATGTGACCATCATCTATTCACCATCTATATTTCTATCTTTATCACCTATCTACTGTCTATCACCTGTCAATCATCTGTAATTAAAGGTTTCTCTCTCCTGCTCTTTCCCACAGGCCACTTCTAAATAATCACTCAGAAGCTTACTATTAATTACAAAATGCTTGGCCAAAGAGTTCAGGCTTATTGCTAACTAGCTCTTATCTTTTCATTAGGCCATTTCTATTAATCTAGGTTTTTCCATGTGTCTCGTGGCATTACCGGCACTCCAATACACCTTGTTCCTCCAGTGCTGAAGGGCATCTCACTCTCACTCCATCTTTCTTCACCCTTTATCTCCATTTGGGTTTCCTACTTAGCTATTTATTTTGTCTTATTATTGGCCAAAGCAGCTCTTAGTATGAACCAAGGAGAGCAACATATATTTACAGTGTTCAGAAGGTTTATCCCACAACAATCTATTTATCTATATATCTATCAATTTTATCTAATTATTTCTAGCAGTTATTATCTGTTGCCATCACCTATTTAATCACCTGTAATTCATCAACACAATAGACTCCCAAGAAGACACACTTTTGTTGTTCCTGTTTTTTATTAGTTACTTGCAATTATTTGATAAGTTATAGTCCTTTCAGCTAATATTCATAGATGTTGGTTCTAGTCTCTGTTTTGAGAAAAATAAATAATGACAACTTACTGACAAGTTTGAGTAGATTATTTTGTGAAAGCTGTATATTATATGTCTTATAATTAAAATGTTTATTTTATTTTTTCTACTGAGTGTTAGTGTTACTCCACAGACTTGGCGGCAATTACAATTTATTTTTGCTGTTGCGGTGTCATGGAAGGTCCTACCTTGCCGCTACGGTAACTCTGAGCTACGGATATTTATGCTAGAACAGATGTTTGATTAGCTGTATCCTACACTTGGTGGCTTTGTCACTTTTTCCATGTTTCCTGCTGAGAATTGTTGAACAAGGTTTGTCTTTACAGGAAGTCCTATGAGAACTGTAGTTTATCTGGTCTAGTTCTGTGACATTTGATCTACTTTGGGACTGGATTTACACTTTGGCACTTGTTACTTGGCGGCTGACTTTCAGCCCTCAGTGGACGCTCTAACAGCCCACACATCTTAGTACTGCCTTCCTTGGAATGTTTTCACAGTAGGTACAAGATATCACATTTCAGAGAATGTGAGATGTAGTTAATATCTTTTAATTACTTAGAATGCTTGTGAAGAAGATATGAGAGCTGTGATCGGCACACCGAGTTATTATTGCCAGGTGGTAAGAATTGTTATTGTACCTATCTAAGCAAGAATTGCGCATTACAGTCACTTTGAAGTTCTGGTGAAAACACAATTTAATGAGGCCTGTCTCTAGGGACTTTAGATTGCAATCCAGTATAATAATATCTGGGGTCCTGGCAAGTTCTCCTGTACGACTGATGCTGTGGGTTTAGAGAGCACTCTGCCTAACTGGAAGAATTTGGAATATTTGTAGCCACAGTGCTTAATACTGTGAGCAATGGTAAAACACGCCTAGTGCTTACAACAGAGCCACGGATATGGTCTATTTATTTTCAATCTTATTACAGTATTGAAATAATCATAAAGAAGATTAACGCCGATGCTACAATAGGTCTCACATAGTAGATACTCAATCTTGGAAAATAGGGCAAGTCTCAGAAAGCTAAGGCAGCAAAATAATAGACATGCAGAGGATAAAAAATGTTTTTTCCAAAAATGTGTGGCATGTCTTGGATAGAAAATTTTTCGAAAGCATAAGTTTTGAATCGTGAAGCCATGCACTGTTTATTGTGCACATCTTACGTATTTGTGTAGCTATAGGACCTGGAAACATGACTAATCAATCAGTAGCTTTGCCTTGGGAGAGTTCTAGGGGTGGATTACAGTATCAGAGAAGCTCAGCTCCATATGGGGCTGACTCAGAATATATAGCTCATGGCAGCCTTCTTGTAAATGTCAAACTGAAAATGAAATTTATGTGATTAATAACCAAGAGTTTTTATTAATTCTTTATTGGTGAAGTGGTATGAATAAAGCTGCTTAATAAAAGATAATCATATTCTGTAATCTAATAAAAGTATAAAGTTACAAAAATGTTTTTGATAATATAATATTGTATTAACCCCACAGAAAACCTCTTAAAGTAGGAGCATCGTGTGCTCTGTTAGGTTGGATGGTTTATAGAGTTCTTTGTTTAGAAAACCCAAAACTAGTATACTTATAAAGACAGCTCATCATCAAAATTAAATATCAAAATAAAGATTGATTTGATCTGTACTCTATATTTTCCTCAGCAAATACACAAATGACACATGTTTAAAAACAAAATAGAAAAGAAACCCATTACCCATAAGACATACGGATCTGACATGCATACATAGCGTCCTTCATAAGTGTTTTTCTTATTAATATAGCAGTCAGTTTAAAATGATGGAACTTCTCTGAGAACTAAGAAAGCCACAGCCTGTGTAAAAAGAATGTAAACAAAATCAAGGTAAAATATCCGTAGTGCCCAGCAGTTTGCTCAATCCCATACTTGTAGCTGCTATGTCTATAGGGTGGAACCTGGACTCTATGCTTTGTGGGATGTTGTGCCCTAATGGACATAAAATAATATTTACTGTACAAATTCCTTGTCTCAATGTAGTGACAGATCTGATGACTCAGGCCATTAATGTGATAGCTTTGCTTTCCCCTCCCAAGTATCCCATAATACTTTGGATGGCATATATATAAACCACATCGTCTTGGATGAATCCATTTTAGAGAATGGCAGGAAAGCTCTCTAGAGAGACAGAAGAATGGCAAAGGAACTGTGTCTCCTCAGAGTTAAGGGAATTGTGTTTGGTGACACACCATAACAGACTTGAGATTCAAAGCCCAGGTTCTAGAGATCCTAGACCAGGTCTTAAGGAAAGTTAGAGTGAACACAGGAAAGGGATTCTTGGAAAATTCCCTGGAAGGCTGCAGTTTTCAGAGCTGTGGAAATTAGTTAATAAGTGCCATATGCAGAAATGTGAGTGAGGCTGGGATATTTTATCCTAGCTAAAAACTAGGCCTAAAAGACAGATATTCCTCAATCTAATTCACATGTGGACTAAAAACAAATGACCTTAGACTGGCAAGGTGGGTTGGTTGTTGCAGAGCAAGTCTGTTGACCTGAGTTTGATCCACAAAGATCAGGTAAAGGTGGAAAGAAAATCAACTTCATAATTCCACAAAGTTTTCTTCTGACCCACATATGCACACACATACATGTGCATGAGAATGCACACCACACACACACACACAATGTGCTCATACTAGCAAAAAAATGAATTTAAAAGTTTTAAAAAATTGAACTCATGAAGTTGGAAATAGATAGTGGCCACCAAAGCTTAGGTAATGTAGAAATAGAATAGAAAAAAGAGTTTGGGCAGCTTATAAGTGAGGCGGTGGATATAGTAGTGTTAGTAGATAATTAAAATGTATTATAAATTTCACAAAATCTAGAATGAAGTAGTTTTACTGTTTTGCCATTTAGAAATGATCAACAGTTGAGGAAATATGTATGTCAACCTTGATTATAACATTACTCAATGTGTGTTTGTGTCAGAATACCATACTGGAATAATGATTATATACAAATATTACCTGTCAAGTTAATACAAGTAACTATGAAACCAGTGAGAAACTAACAGCTATATACTTACTTCATATCACAGCCAATTGATAAGAGATGGAGAAAGCCAATTGACATCAGAAGATATAAAACAAAAGGCAAAGCTTTGGTGTTTAGGATTTCTAGTCTTGTGATAAACCAGGGGGAAAAAAAGCAACTTGGAGGGCAAAGGGCTTGTTTCATCTCACGTTTCATGGTAACAGTCCTTCACTGAGGGAAATCAGGAAGGAACTCAAGCAGGGAATGTCCCTAGAGGCAAAGCAGATGCAGAGGCCATCAAAAAGTGCTCTTTATTGGTTTGTTTTCCATGACTTGAGCAACCTTAGAGCAACCCAAACCACCAGCCCAGGGTTGGCAACCCTCACAGTGAGCTGGGTCCTCCCTCATCAATCACTAATTTTCAAACCATCCTGCAGACTTTACAATGGGAAATCCTAAGGAGGCATTTTTTTTTAACTGAGAGACCCTCTACCCAAATAGTCTAGCATGTGTCAAGTAGACATAAAACTAACCAGGACAGATTTATCAAATATATAATGATATCAGCCATTTGGTTAGTGCCTGGACAATGTTCTAGGAATATTATACACAATATTTCTGGTTCTGAAACAACTTCTGCAGCTTGCGTTTGGATTTTCTTTTAAGCAAATGAGTATTAAAAGAAATTATCCACTTGCACATGTGCTTCTACAGAAGAGGCAGCTTTCAGTCCCACAAATACATAGATTCATGTCACTTCTGTTCATTCTCCCTCTCCAAAGAGATAATGAATCACTGTCTGCCCAGCTATGAATCTTCTGCTTTATCTTTTATTATGCTTAATTGTGGGGCAGAAAGTAAATATTTTATTAATGCTTGCAGAATTAAGGTGCAAATGTAAATAAATACATGAAAGTAACCAAGAGAGAAAAGTGTGTGTGCTTGTGTGGGAATTTATCCTATAAATAAAAAGCCACATGTTAAGGCTTGTAGGTATTCTTAGCTTTAAAAATAAAACTATAGGATTTCTATACAATAAAATAGAATTTTCTAGAGTAGAAAAGCTGACGAAGCAACACTTTAAACACATTTCTGTGAATCAAATTTAGAAGCCAACTGGTGTGTTATCTTGGGCAGATTTCAATTTCAATTGAGCACCTCTGGGTTTTGACTTATGAACAGGCAATGAGCTTTGACTGGTAGACACCTGGGTGAGGAGCCCTGGGTCCAGATTGTCACCCTCCTGCAACAGCAAAGACCATCCTATTCCACGAGGAGCATTCAAATGAGTTCTAATGCTTTATTAGAATGTGAGACTTTTAGTCTTGAATCACTTTCAACAAGGTGACTGGTATATAGCTATAGAAACAACATTATATGTTAGAATTTTATAAACTTCAACTTTTATCATCTGTCTTACAGATTTAATTTCATGTTCTTTGGATAGTGTTATACATATTTTAATCTGTTTGTTTCCTGAAATTGGTTCAATTTTTTGGCCTTTATGTGTATCAGTTACTTTCTATATTTACAAATGCTGTAACTAATTAAATCTAGATGTTTTGTTTAATGTAATACACTGACTTCAATGCAAATTTACAATATAATTTGTACCTCAAGACAATGTATATTTTAATTATCTACTAAATACACCCTACATCTACTACCTGATATATGTGTTTATGTGATATATGTATATTTATATATAAAATTTGTGATTGGTATATACATATATATGTGATATGGTTTTTTATTTTATATGGGTTCATTGACTTTGTGGTGCATTTGTTCACATATGGTGATATACAGACTGAGCTTCCGTGTGAAGATATGTCAGAATGAGTTTGTGTTCCTTCTAGAACAATTCAATCTGTGGGCTGGAACAGTTCCTATTATGTGACTTAAATACATTTTATATAGATCACTTCTGTGTGTGAACTTGAAATGGCTGCTTCAGTTTATTACATGTAGACTTCTAATGAGTGGATAAAGGAAAATCTCCAGAGACGGGAGAGACCCAAGAACCAGCCCAGTATAGCCACCAACAAGCTTTACAAGCCTGGATGAACTGTTCAACTTTTTCAAGTATTCTCTTTGCTGGTCTATGAATTAAATAAAATCAGACAAAAGAGACAGGTATATGTGCCTTAAAAGGTGACGAAAGGTAAGATGGATAACTCAAGTGTTTGCAGTTTCATCTGGACAAATATACTACTTGTGAAAACATTCCAATTATATTTTATATTCCTTCCCTCCTTCCTTCCTCCTTCCTTCCTTCCTTCCTTCCTTCCTTCCTTCCTTTCTTCTTCCTTCTTCTTCCTCTTCCTCCTCCTCCTCCTCCTTCTTTCTCTCTCTCTCTCTCTCTCTCTCTCTCTCTCTCTCTCTCTCTCTCTCTCTCCCTCCATGTCTGTGTGTACAGGCACACATGTGCCATGGGTTTGAGTGGAGGGCAGGAGCCAACTCTTAGGAGTTCTTTTTCTCCTTTCATGTTGTACAATGCAGGGTTAAACAGAGGTTTCAGACCTGGGAGCAAGCACTCTATTTGTTGAGCCATCTTGCCAGTCCATAATTTGGTTACTTGAAGTGAAAATTGCCTAAGTGTATAGTCACCTTTTCATTACTCATTTTAAAGGGACAAATGGTAACCTTTTATGAAGAACAAATAAACGCACAGCATCAAACACATGTGGTGATCAGAAGACACCCTGTGGAAGTCAGTTCTTTCCTTCCACCATGTGGATGGAAGGACGAAACTCAGGTTCTCAAGCTTACCATCTTCAGTCTTTGCACACTGAACCCCCTTGTTGGCACCAGATTTCAACATTTTTAAATAGACAAAAATAATAATAATAATTTGGAAAGGCAGGTAGAGCAGTGGTTTTAAGGAGAGTTAAATTCGGTTTTTAACTGACTTGTACTTTGGATTGCATCAATTCTATTGTCTTTTTCAACTCAATGCAAGGCGATAAATTTTTATTATATAAAACACAACCGTTGCCTAGTATCTGTTGAGCTTATGTATGCCCCATTTTATTATATAAAAATAATTTTAAAAAAGAATGTTTGTGTTCTCTCTAAATTTGAGCACTAGAAATGGAAACAAGGCAAGTTTTAATAATAAAATTCACACTAGCATGTTCACTAGCATGATAATTCTTCAGAGGTGTTTTATTTTGATACCTAGCAATAGGAACTGGGAAAGCAGAGCAGAGGCTGAGAAACCTTACCTAGCCTGCAGACTACTGGATAGTGGGGTCTTGTTTAATTAGTACTTTCTCTGAGAAACTAACTGTGTGATTTCCTAAAGAAAAAATAACTATTTGGAAGTAATTTTATGATTCTTTAACAAGTACAAAAAAATTCAAGTTTATTGGTATAAACATCAACCACTATTTAAATTAAAATAAATCATACAGAATCAAATCTATGTTTATATAATTTACTTTGTACCACAGTTTTTTAGTTTCTTCAAGTGTAATTATCAGCCTTTCTTTTTACCATGATAGCATATGTTTGTTTGTTATAGTCACCTGTTTCTGCCTCTCTGGCCCACATTTTTCTGGGACTGTAGTGCACTTCATCAGGAGCCAAGGACAATTAGGCCACAAGCCTAGCAGAAGATGGGAAGTGAGACAAGGCAACATATTCAAAGGGTCTTTTCTGTTTTGTTTGGCTTAATTTAAATCAGACCTTTTTATGTTTATAAGAAATGGAGCCCGGAACAATATGAACTCCCGTTTGCTCCCTTCCAGTAATGGGAGGCTTAGAACAGGATGAGATCTTCGTATTGTCGGTTGGGTTTTTCTAGCATCTTTGCTCTCTGCCTCACAGAGCTTTTCACTTCATGACCACCCACCCGTTCGCAATCAGCTACTTCAGGTTTGATCTGCTTTGGCTGTGGGCAAGGGCCACTGCCATGCACCGCTTATGTCAGCAGGTTTCTTAATTACAAGAAACAGTGTCATTGTTTGTGATATGTAGCTTCCGCTATTTTAATAGAAATTCATTGCATTACTTTGGAATCTAGTAATGCCACAATAGTTTCGCTATCTTTTTCTCTGATAGCCAATTCAAAGCAGAAAAGCTCAGATGTTAATGTTCACACTGCTCGGAACTAGTTATACATAACCAACCCACATCTTCTCTTTAATTTTGTCCTGCTATATGATCCAGTGTAGGTCTGTGCATTGTAAAGAACCAGTCTATACTTAAGGGAAAGGGTGCTATACAAAGAGACTTTCCTTTCTGCTGATTCACTCCCTATATTCCAGGATCGTGCTGAGTAAAAGGATTAGAGCCAATGAGTCATAATCATGATGAAATGACCTTTAATTCACTTGAAGGAGTAAATCAGTGAAGTATATATTCAAAAGTTTGGTGAGGCGTGAAATGTGAACACAGTATCTTTTTATACTTGGGAAACTAGAGACAGCAGCTTGTCTTTAGCTGCATAGCCCAGTGATGCCTAACGTAAAAGTGAAGTGGCTCAAGCATCAACATGAAGGTGCTTAGAAGCCACATGTGTAGCCACAGATGTGTCAGTGGATCTGAAGTCACGGGCTCTCTGGAGTGAATTCTTCTGGCTGCAGAAGATGCTTTCATACCACTTACATGCGGTCACCATTACTTGACACTCATTGCTGTTACTTTTGAATAAAGTGCTTATTAAAATCAAATCACCATTCTTTTAATAACCCAGAAGTAAAATGTGTAAGAATTAAAAAAATAAAGATATGACAGTGGGTTTAAAAGTGCTGTAGCACTTCTTTGAATATCACAATTGTTTGATTTTAAAAAATAAAATGCTTTTATTATCAAAATATAGTTTAAGGTGTTCTGATGCAATAAAGTTGGGGTATTCAGGAAGAAACCCAAATAACAGTAGTAAAAATTTGGTGTGGCTTAGTTTAATTGAACAAAAATATTCTGGTCAATATACACTAAAAATAATGAGGAGCCACCTTTTCTGACTGATGGGATACTTGATGTGGTTACAGCATTTTATACTGTCTGAGGTTCACAATGCTGCCTGGGTCTCTTCGTGCCTGGGTAGAAGCACTTACCACAGTTTTGAAGTTTCTTGAGAAGGGATCTCACTACTCTGCTTATGAAATGCAATCTATCTCCAAATTTCTTCTTTGCTGTTTTATTTCCCTGAAGAGGCAGCCTATGCATAGATGTATAACAAATGAAAAACAATTAAGTCTACATGGTCTCAAAACAAAAATTCAACTGCAGAGTAAAATCTGGAGTTGCATATGGAGTTAGATCATTTGGGGTCTGTGTGTCTCAGACCCAATGGCTTTCAGTAGAGAAGCTTGCTGATACTCTACTGTTTATCGAGGAGTAGAGGGAGACGCTGACTTTAAACACATAAAGTACTGCTCATCATCTCTCTCACATCTACATATCTGCAGTATAGCTGCATGTCTACCACGGTCCTCTAGTTAATATGATCATCAAAAGGTTAATCTACTATTTAGAATGTAATTTGATAAAACTGTAGTCTTTTTAATTGTAGTTTATCATGTATTTATAACTATAATATGCAACTAAAATATATTTAAGTTTTTGTGTACTATTACTGGCAGAATGATGGTTTGTACATTACTAAAACCTACCTTTGAATCAAAAATTCCTTTCAAGCATGTTTTTATTTTCTTTAGAGACATTTTTCTTTCAGAAAGCAAATATGTAATATTACATATAATTGAAAGGACTGTTGTTTGAGGTTTTCTGTCCTTCCTAGTTCCCACGGTCATTAACTCCCAAAGAAATCACACAGAGGTCTACATTAGTAATAAACTGATTGACCCATTAGCTCAGGCTTCTTAGTAACTCTTATTGCTTATATATATTACCCCATTATTCTTGTCTATGTTAGCCATATGGCTCAGTACCTTTTTTAGCGACACAATCATATCTTGCTTCTTCTGTGGCTGGTCAGGACTGCAACCTGTTTCTAGAATTCTCCTTGACCCACCTGTACTTCCTGTCTGGTTGTCCTGCATATACTTCCTGCCTGGCTACTGGCCAGTTAACATTCATTTAAAACATAATTGATAGAATACAGACAACTGTCCATACCAGAAGGACAGCCTTTATACAGTGAAGAAAAAGTTATTCACTAAAGCTAAGTTATGTCTATAGATGGAATAAATTGTGAGTGTGTGTATTTGTATGTATGTATGTATGTATGTATGTATGTATGTATGTATGTGTGTATGTATGTATGTGGATGGGTATATGTGTGGAGATCAGAGGACTATTTCCAGTTTGTATTCATTGTCTTCTTCCACCATCTGAGTACCAGGGACTGAATATATCTGTCAAATTACAGCAAGTGAATGCCTTTACCTGCTGAGCCTCAGGGTTTCTCAAATACAGTTTTTATTGTGTTGAGGTGTTTCACTTCTAGCCCTGTATTGTCTAAGATGTTTTCCATGAAGGCAGGTTGAAGTTGGTCAAAGCCTTCTTCTTCATTCATTGAGATAATCTTGTGATTTTTATCTTTATATAAATTTATTTGGTTTGCTACATTTATTAGCTGTGTATCTGTGTATGTTGAGCCATCCCTGAATTTAAGGGATAAAATCTACTTGGTTATGGTTAATAATCTTTTTTGATTTATCTCTGTATTCTTTTTGCAAGTATTTAGTGAATATTTTTTAGTCTGTGTTCAACTTCAGCCTGTAGTTCTTTGTTGTGTCTATACCTTGTGTTGGTATTAGATGATATTATCTTCACAGACAGTTTGGGAGTGTTCCTTCTGTTTTTATTTTTAAGTAGTTTAAGAAGTATAGGTTGTAGATTAAATTCTCTTTAAATATTTGGTAAAAATTGGCTGTGACTTCATCTGGCTGTGAACTTTTTTCTTCTAGAAAGTTTTTATTACTCTTTCTGTCTCTCCCTCATTATGTGCTAGGTCTATTTTGGTTGTTTACTTAGCCTTGGTTTAATTTCTTGTGTTGGCTGAATCTACAACTTCATCTATTTCTTTAAGTTTTCTGGCTCAGTGGAGTACACAATATTGAACACATCCTCCAACAATGTCCTGAATGCCTTTGCTGTCTTTTAAGATGTTTCCCTGTTCATTTCTGTTTCTGAGAATTTGGATCCTCTCTTTGTTTTAGTTAGTTGGGTCCACATTCTAGTTTATCTTCTTAAGGAATGAGTTCTTAGATTTGTTAATAGTTTGTATAATTTACTTTGTTTCTATTTCAGTAATCTCTGTTCTCATTTTTATTATTTATTACTGTAAACTGCTTTGGATCAGCTTTTTCCTTTTTTATGAGTTGCTCCATTAATACAAAAAATCAGAGAGAACACAATTAAATGGCCAAAAATTGCCCTGATGGGACTGCTTTCAGTATGTCTCAGAGTTTTTTTTTGTGTTTTCATTGTATCTTAATTTAAAGAATATTTTTTATTTCTTTCTTGATTTCCTCTTTGACCCTCTTCTCATTCTGTAATGATTGTTTAAACTGCCAGAGTCTGAGTATTTACCAGAAATTTATTTGCTGTCAACTTTATTTTATCTCATTGAGGTCAGATAGGATACAAGGCATGATTTCAATCTTTCTGTGTTTGTAAAGATTTGCTTGGTGTTACATGATGATTCTAATTTTGAAAAGTTTCCTTGTGCTGCTGAGTAAAATGTGTATTTCTTGGGTTTGCATGGAATATTCTATTCTGTTAGGTCCATTTGCTGTGTGAAGCCAAATAAATCTGTTATCTTGGGGACACAGAGAGCCTTGTTTCAGAGATCACCAGGAAAACCAGGAATGTTAGCCATGCAGGATTGCCCTTTCAAAAGAGAATAGCCTGTTTTTCCACATGGAAGACTGGGAATTGGAGGGAATTCTTTTTTTTTATTATTTTTTTTTTATTTTATTGAGAATGGGAAAAAAAAGTTTCCGCCTCCTCCCAGCCTCCCATTTCCCTCCCCCTTCCCCCCACTCTTCTCCCCCTCCCCCCACTCCTCTCCCCCTCCCTCTCCAATCCAAAGAGCAGTCATGGTTCCCTGCCCTGTGGAAAGTCCAAGGACCTC